>NW_026990278.1:300000-572990 GCF_963921805.1 Phalacrocorax carbo | reverse complement strand
ACTAAATCGGCGTTGAGGAGTTGTTTCCGATTTTACCGCGTTTTTCGGTAACACACGGAGTCAGACCAAGAGGGCCAGAGAAAGACAAAATACCGACAGGCTACAGAACAGAGCAGGAGGAATAAAAAAATAAAAACGGAGCCAGAGCCAGGCAGAGAGAGGCGGAGAAAGAACAAGTAGCCACAGGCTACAGGACAGAGAGAGGGAGGCCTGAAAAGACGGGGAGGCAGGGAGCCACTCAGAGCGAGATGGAGAAAGAAGGGGCGGGGGGGCGCCAAAAAAAAAAAAAAAAAAAATTTTGCAGCAGGTAAGGAAAGAGAGGGGGCCAGGGGGGAGAGACAGGGAGGGCCCAGGACGCACAAGAGAGGCAACGGGGCCCCAGTGGCCCAGGACTCACCGCGACTCTCGCTCTCAGCGCTGCTGGCACAATTTAGCCGTTCAGATGCTTCTTTCCCCTCCTCTCCGCCCTGCCTCTTCTGCAGCTCCAGACTCTAGGCCGTCCTCCACCTAAAGAGGATACACGGGTGTCTTACCGCTCTTACGAGATGAGGCTTCCTAGGCACGTAGCCTAGCTCGCTCGTGCACTACACGCCCGTACCCAACTCCCGGTTACGCGTACAGACCCTGCGGTGCACGTTGGTGGCCTGGCCCGCTGCGGGCTACGAAGGGGGATCCTCCCTCCCTCACCTGCAGGGACAGGCTCTCTCTTGCCTGCGGCAGGAAGGCAGCTGGCAGCCAGAGCGCCTTCAGTTTCTTCTGCTTTACCTTTCGTTGGCGTCTCCAGCTTCAGCCGAGGCAGCTCCTGTCCACAGCCGGGAAGGGCTCTGTGTGTCCCTTTTCGCCCCCGCGCTGCGAGGATGGCAACGCCGGGCAGAGAGAAGCCACGCAAGCCTGAGACGGCTGCAGTCAACGGCATCCCCGGGGGAAGGACAGACAACCACGTCCTCAGCACGGTCTCTGGGAGAGGGAAAGAAGAAACAGCGACCGTCATTACCGTCGATCGACCCTGGCCAAAGCCCCTCCTTGCGCAGGGGCTTCTGGACACACCGCCCCTTCCCCGCGCTACTGCTAAGGGCCCCTGCGCCGAGGGGGAATCCAGTGCGCTCGAGGGCCGGCTCGCTGCCTTCACGACAGGGCCTGGGGGCGGCCAAGGGCTACGCAGCACGCTTCCGGGGAGGTGCCGGGGCTGGGGGCAGGCGCACGGGGCAAGGGGGGGCCAGGGGAGGCTGAGCGGGAGCTCCGGTGAGCCGGGGAGGCGGCGGCCATCATCTGCGCCCTGGGCAGGGGGAAAAGGTCCTCCTCCTTTCCCTCTTCCCTTCTGTCAGCTCCCGGGGAACTCACCGCTTCTCGGGGAGCGGCCGCACCTGGAAGCCCCCAGAAATCAACACGAATCCAACCCCAAAAATACACCGCGCGTACCGTACGCGGCACGGCCGCCCGGCACCCGAGCGCCGGAACACCGCGCCTCCCGCCGCGCCCCGGCGAGCCACGTGACAGGGCCGGCAGCCACTGCGCCAGGACTACAGCTCCCGGCACGCTCTGCGCCACAACACGGCCGCCCGGCAGCCGCCCGCCACAAGGACTACAGCTCCCGGCATGCTCTGCGCCACAACACGGCCGCCCGGCAGCCCCCCGCCACAAGGACTACAGCTCCCGGCACGCTCTGCGCCACAACACGGCCGCCCGGCAGCCCCCCGCCACAAGGACTACAGCTCCCGGCATGCTCTGCGCCACAACACGGCCGCCCGGCAGCCCCCCGCCACAAGGACTACAGCTCCCGGCACGCTCTGCGCCACAACACGGCCGCCCGGCAGCCCCCCCGCCACAAGGACTACAGCTCCCGGCATGCTCTGCGCCACAACACGGCCGCCCGGCAGCCCCCCGCCGCAAGGACTACAGCTCCCGGCACGCTCTGCGCCACAACACGGCCGCCCGGCAGCCCCCCGCCACAAGGACTACAGCTCCCGGCACGCTCTGCGCCACAACACGGCCGCCCGGCAGCCCCCCGCCACAAGGACTACAGCTCCCGGCATGCTCTGCGCCACAACACGGCCGCCCGGCAGCCCCCCGCCACAAGGACTACAGCTCCCGCCATGCTCTGCGCCACAACACGGCCGCCCGCCCAGCCGCCACACGCATCACCACAGCTCCCGCCACGCCGCGAGCCCGCCCTCCCCGCTCTCTCACCCTGCGGGGCACCGTCCCTCCCGCCGATGCACCCGGAAGCCCCACCGAGCCCTCAGCACAGCCTCGCTCTCCCCCACCGCCCGCTCCGACCCGCCGCTGCCCCGCCGCAGCCCTCCTCGGGGCTTGACCCGGCACGCAGCGGCCCCCCCACCCAGCCCCCCGCTCACCTCCTCCCTCGCTACACTCGCAGCCCGCTGACGCTCGGCCACAGCTCCGCTCCGCCCCGCCCTCGGCTCACACTGGCCCCCCGGAGCAGGGCACCACCCCTTTTCCAGGGAGGAGCCGGCACCGCCAGCCCCACTGCCCGCACCTGGGGCTCCTCCAGCCAGACCCCGCCCACAGCTGAGGCGCAGCAGCAACGGGGGGCCCCCTCCCCTCACCCCCACAGTGCACCACCTCCTCCCCCGGGCTCCATCACAGTCCCTTGCCCCACGCCAAGGGAGCGCAAACGCAGCCCTCAGGCCAAAGGAGAGGGCAGGTGTTGGTGCAGGCGCGCACGTAACAAGTCCCAGGAGCGATTCGTGGCTCAGGGTCCCCAACGCTCCCCCTGCCCCAAGGCCACCTCGGCCGCCGTTGCCGCAGCCGCACGGAGCTGGTGGTGGCTGGGATAGTGCTCATTTTCTCCACAGTAGCTAGGAAGGGATACGTTTTGGATTTATGCTCAAAACACCGTTAATAATGTAGAGATGTTTTGGTTCTTGCTGAGCACTGCTTCCACAGTCAGGGCCTCTTCTGGTTCTCTCAGTGCCCCACCAGCAAGTAGGCTGGGACAGCTGGGAAAGCTTTCCCAGCTAACTGACCAAAGGGATATTCCATACCATTTGACATCATGCTCAGCACACGCAGCTGGGGGAAGAAGGGGGAGTCCTTGGGGGGGGGGGGCTACGGCATTTCTCTCCCTAAGTAACCATGACACATGACAGAGCCCTGCTTTCCCAGAGGTGGCTCAACACCTGCCCGCCGAAAAGGAGGAGTGAATTAATTCCTTGCTTTGCTTCCACGCACAGCTTTTGCTTTACCTATTAAACAGTCTTGATCTCAGCCCATGATTTTTCTCACTTTTACCCTTCCAGCTCTCTCCCCCAGCCCACTGAGGGTGGAGCGAGCAAGCAGCTCCCTGGTGCAGAGTTGCCAGCTGGGGCTAAACCACGGCACGCACTTGTCCGCGTTTGGCAGGGAAGGGACCGTCCGTCGCCTGGCTCCTGGAGCGACAGGCTGCTGGGCAGAGGGGGAGGCCGCCAAAGGTGAGGAGCAGGGCACAGGACAGTAGGAAGAGAGAAGAGAAGAGAAGAGAAGAGAAGAGAAGAGAAGAGAAGAGAAGAGAAGAGAAGAGAAGAGAAGAGAAGAGAAGAGAAGAGAAGAGAAGAGAAGAGAAGAGAAGAGAAGAGAAGAGAAGAGAAGAGAAGAGAAGAGAAGAGAAGAGAAGAGAAGAGAGAGAAGAGAAGAGAAGAGAAGAGAAGAGAAGAGAAGAGAAGAGAAGAGAAGAGAAGAGAAGAGAAGAGAAGAGAAGAGAAGAGAAGAGAAGAGAAGAGAAGAGAAGAGAAGAGAAGAGAAGAGAAGAGAGAAGAGAAGAGAGAAGAGAAGAGAAGAGAAGAGAAGAGAAGAGAAGAGAAGAGGAAGAGAAGAGAAGAGAAGAGAAGAGAAGAGAAGAGAAAGAGAAGAGGAAGAGGAAGAGGAAGAGGAAGAGGAAGAGGAAGAGAAGAGGAAGAGAAGAGGAAGAGAAGAGGAAGAGAAGAGGAAGAGAAGAGAAGAGAAGAGAAGAGAAGAGAAGAGAAGAGAAGAGAAGAGAAGAGAAGAGAAGAGAAGAGAAGAGAAGAGAAGAGAAGAGAAGAGGAAGAGAAGGAGAAGAGAAGAGAAGAGAAGAGAAGAGAAGAGAAGAGAAGAGAAGAGAAGAGAAGAGAAGAGAAGAGAAGAGAAGAGAAGAGCGGCAGCCGGCTGGACGGGGGCGTGGGGGCGTGTGTGCGTGTAGTGAGAAGGCACGAGGCAGGGAACAGGACGGCCAGAGAAGGACAGGGAGCCTGACGGAGGTGGAGATACAAGCAGCAGAGAGAGGGGAAGAGAGGCAGCAGAAAGAGGGGGGAAGAGCAGGACACAGACCAACAAAGAAGGAAGAGGAGCAGGCTGGAGACGCACAAAGAACCTGGGGCAGGCAGCACGACAGCGAGGGAGGAAAGAAGAATAGGGGCAGGAAGCTGGACCGAGCGCGATGGAGACAGACAAGACAAGCGACAAGAACAGGGCAGAAAGGGAAGAATGAAGCCACGGGGACAGGGAGCCGAGACAGCCAACAACGGAGGGAAGGGGCCGGGGAGGGAACACCACAAAACAAACCATGGGGCTACGTGGTACAGAGCACGAGAAGGCAGAGAATTAAGAATTAGGGACAGGGAGCCAGAGAAACAACAACAAAAAAAAACACCCAAAACAAAGGGAGATGGGGAGCAAAAGGAATCGCAATGCGTACAGAAAGGAGAGAGAAACAATTCTAAAACAGGGTCATGGGGAAGCCAGAGACAGCAAGATGGAGAAAGGACAAAAGCTACAGGCTACAGGGCAGAGAGGGAAGAATTAATGAATAGACACAGAGAGCTGGGCAGAAAGAGATGGAGAAAGGCTGAAGATCACACGGCCAACAGGGAAGAGAGAAGAGAGGGAGGAATTTTCAAAACAGGGGCAAGAAGCCAGAGAGAGGGAGAGAGGCGCAACAATAAAATGGGGACAAGCCACAGGGCGGCGAGGAGGGAATCGATGAATAAGAACAGGAGACCAAAGAGAACACAATGTAGAATGGAAAAAAGGAACAGCGGCCTACAGGGAAGGAGGAATTAAAGATCAGGCACTGGGAGGCAGACAGAGACACATGAAGAAACAAGTAGGAAAAAAAAAAAAAAAAACACACAACGGCAATGGGCTACAAAGACAGACAGAGAGGGAAGAAATAAAACATAGCAGCAAGGAGCTGGACAGAGAGAGATGAGGACAAACAAATAGCACGGGTCTACGTGACAGAGAACGTGGAATTAGAACACAGAGAGGGGGAGCCGGACAGAGAGAGAGGCCGAGAGAAAAATCTAGACGGGCTACGGCGGGCAGAGGCAGGAATTAAAACCTAGGGACAGGGAGCTGGACAGAGAGAGACAGAGATCACAGGGAACAGCGGCGGGTGCAGGAAGAACAGGAATTCAAGAATAGGGAAAGGGAGCTGGACAGAGAAGAACTCAGGCAGGCAAGTAACAGTAGCAGGGTACAGAGCAGAGCAGACGAACTAAAAAGCGCGGCGGGAGCGTTGAGGCAGACAGAGAGAGATTAAGAAAAAAGTCACGGGCTACGTGGCAAAGCAGGAGGAACTCAGAAACGGGGATGGCAACCAAGGGAGAGTGAGCTGGTGAAGGATAACGGGTATTCAAAGTGAGGGACGGGGAGCTGGGAAAAGCGAGGCAGAGAAAAACAGAATCACAGAGAGAATCACACAAAGCCAAAAAAGAAGAAACTGAACAACAGGAACAGGTGTAACCAAAGCGATGAAATCAACCAACCAGAGACGGTGTTCCATTACGGGAACACGGAGCGTACGAATCAGCGCATCTGTCGATCTGCATTTTAGTCCCTAGGCGATCGTTAATGTCAGCAGAACAACAGACAACGTGCTTCTGTCAGAAAAGGATGACAAAACGCGGTTTCGTGTAGCGCACTGAGAAAACTAGCCAAGACTGCCAAGATTAAGAGCCAAGAAGGTAAAAGGCAATTCTGGCAGGGGGAGATCGCGACCACCGACTCACGGACCACCACCGAGCCTGCGCAGTGATTTACATACGGAACGAGCCAGTTTGTACCGATCAGTAGACAGGACGATAATGAATATGTATGAATACGTAAAATTTTGATCTACAAATTCTACGGGAAAGGTGTGTGAGGTACGCACGCCAGGAGAAGCGATCCCCCGTGCATCTGGCGCCGTGAATAAAGAACGCCTGCTCTTTAATACTAAATCGGCGTTGAGGAGTTGTTTCCGATTTTACCGCGTTTTTCGGTAACACACGGAGTCAGACCAAGAGGGCCAGAGAAAGACAAAATACCGACAGGCTACAGAACAGAGCAGGAGGAATAAAAAAATAAAAACGGAGCCAGAGCCAGGCAGAGAGAGGCGGAGAAAGAAAAAGTAGCCACAGGCTACAGGACAGAGAGAGGGAGGCCTGAAAAGACGGGGAGGCAGGGAGCCACTCAGAGCGAGATGGAGAAAGAAGGGGCGGGGGGGCGCCAAAAAAAAAAAAAAAAAAAATTTTGCAGCAGGTAAGGAAAGAGAGGGGGCCAGGGGGGAGAGACAGGGAGGGCCCAGGACGCACAAGAGAGGCAACGGGGCCCCAGTGGCCCAGGACTCACCGCGACTCTCGCTCTCAGCGCTGCTGGCACAATTTAGCCGTTCAGATGCTTCTTTCCCCTCCTCTCCGCCCTGCCTCTTCTGCAGCTCCAGACTCTAGGCCGTCCTCCACCTAAAGAGGATACACGGGTGTCTTACCGCTCTTACGAGATGAGGCTTCCTAGGCACGTAGCCTAGCTCGCTCGTGCACTACACGCCCGTACCCAACTCCCGGTTACGCGTACAGACCCTGCGGTGCACGTTGGTGGCCTGGCCCGCTGCGGGCTACGAAGGGGGATCCTCCCTCCCTCACCTGCAGGGACAGGCTCTCTCTTGCCTGCGGCAGGAAGGCAGCTGGCAGCCAGAGCGCCTTCAGTTTCTTCTGCTTTACCTTTCGTTGGCGTCTCCAGCTTCAGCCGAGGCAGCTCCTGTCCACAGCCGGGAAGGGCTCTGTGTGTCCCTTTTCGCCCCCGCGCTGCGAGGATGGCAACGCCGGGCAGAGAGAAGCCACGCAAGCCTGAGACGGCTGCAGTCAACGGCATCCCCGGGGGAAGGACAGACAACCACGTCCTCAGCACGGTCTCTGGGAGAGGGAAAGAAGAAACAGCGACCGTCATTACCGTCGATCGACCCTGGCCAAAGCCCCTCCTTGCGCAGGGGCTTCTGGACACACCGCCCCTTCCCCGCGCTACTGCTAAGGGCCCCTGCGCCGAGGGGGAATCCAGTGCGCTCGAGGGCCGGCTCGCTGCCTTCACGACAGGGCCTGGGGGCGGCCAAGGGCTACGCAGCACGCTTCCGGGGAGGTGCCGGGGCTGGGGGCAGGCGCACGGGGCAAGGGGGGGCCAGGGGAGGCTGAGCGGGAGCTCCGGTGAGCCGGGGAGGCGGCGGCCATCATCTGCGCCCTGGGCAGGGGGAAAAGGTCCTCCTCCTTTCCCTCTTCCCTTCTGTCAGCTCCCGGGGAACTCACCGCTTCTCGGGGAGCGGCCGCACCTGGAAGCCCCCAGAAATCAACACGAATCCAACCCCAAAAATACACCGCGCGTACCGTACGCGGCACGGCCGCCCGGCACCCGAGCGCCGGAACACCGCGCCTCCCGCCGCGCCCCGGCGAGCCACGTGACAGGGCCGGCAGCCACTGCGCCAGGACTACAGCTCCCGGCACGCTCTGCGCCACAACACGGCCGCCCGGCAGCCCCCCGCCACAAGGACTACAGCTCCCGGCATGCTCTGCGCCACAACACGGCCGCCCGGCAGCCCCCCGCCACAAGGACTACAGCTCCCGGCACGCTCTGCGCCACAACACGGCCGCCCGGCAGCCCCCCGCCACAAGGACTACAGCTCCCGGCATGCTCTGCGCCACAACACGGCCGCCCGGCAGCCCCCCGCCACAAGGACTACAGCTCCCGGCACGCTCTGCGCCACAACACGGCCGCCCGGCAGCCCCCCGCCACAAGGACTACAGCTCCCGGCATGCTCTGCGCCACAACACGGCCGCCCGGCAGCCCCCCGCCGCAAGGACTACAGCTCCCGGCACGCTCTGCGCCACAACACGGCCGCCCGGCAGCCCCCCGCCACAAGGACTACAGCTCCCGGCACGCTCTGCGCCACAACACGGCCGCCCGGCAGCCCCCCGCCACAAGGACTACAGCTCCCGGCATGCTCTGCGCCACAACACGGCCGCCCGGCAGCCCCCCGCCACAAGGACTACAGCTCCCGCCATGCTCTGCGCCACAACACGGCCGCCCGCCCAGCCGCCACACGCATCACCACAGCTCCCGCCACGCCGCGAGCCCGCCCTCCCCGCTCTCTCACCCTGCGGGGCACCGTCCCTCCCGCCGATGCACCCGGAAGCCCCACCGAGCCCTCAGCACAGCCTCGCTCTCCCCACCGCCCGCTCCGACCCGCCGCTGCCCCGCCGCAGCCCTCCTCGGGGCTTGACCCGGCACGCAGCGGCCCCCCACCCAGCCCCCGCTCACCTCCTCCCTCGCTACACTCGCAGCCCGCTGACGCTCGGCCACAGCTCCGCTCCGCCCCGCCCTCGGCTCACACTGGCCCCCCGGAGCAGGGCACCACCCCTTTTCCAGGGAGGAGCCGGCACCGCCAGCCCCACTGCCCGCACCTGGGGCTCCTCCAGCCAGACCCCGCCCACAGCTGAGGCGCAGCAGCAACGGGGGGCCCCCTCCCCTCACCCCCACAGTGCACCACCTCCTCCCCCGGGCTCCATCACAGCCCCTTGCCCCACGCCAAGGGAGCGCAAACGCAGCCCTCAGGCCAAAGGAGAGGGCAGGTGTTGGTGCAGGCGCGCACGTAACAAGTCCCAGGAGCGATTCGTGGCTCAGGGTCCCCAACGCTCCCCCTGCCCCAAGGCCACCTCGGCCGCCGTTGCCGCAGCCGCACGGAGCTGGTGGTGGCTGGGATAGTGCTCATTTTCTCCACAGTAGCTAGGAAGGGATACGTTTTGGATTTATGCTCAAAACACCGTTAATAATGTAGAGATGTTTTGGTTCTTGCTGAGCACTGCTTCCACAGTCAGGGCCTCTTCTGGTTCTCTCAGTGCCCCACCAGCAAGTAGGCTGGGACAGCTGGGAAAGCTTTCCCAGCTAACTGACCAAAGGGATATTCCATACCATTTGACATCATGCTCAGCACACGCAGCTGGGGGAAGAAGGGGGAGTCCTTGGGGGGGGGGGGCTACGGCATTTCTCTCCCTAAGTAACCATGACACATGACAGAGCCCTGCTTTCCCAGAGGTGGCTCAACACCTGCCCGCCGAAAAGGAGGAGTGAATTAATTCCTTGCTTTGCTTCCACGCACAGCTTTTGCTTTACCTATTAAACAGTCTTGATCTCAGCCCATGATTTTTCTCACTTTTACCCTTCCAGCTCTCTCCCCCAGCCCACTGAGGGTGGAGCGAGCAAGCAGCTCCCTGGTGCAGAGTTGCCAGCTGGGGCTAAACCACGGCACGCGCTTGTCCGCGTTTGGCAGGGAAGGGACCGTCCGTCGCCTGGCTCCTGGAGCGACAGGCTGCTGGGCAGAGGGGGAGGCCGCCAAAGGTGAGGAGCAGGGCACAGGACAGTAGGAAGAGAGAAGAGAAGAGAAGAGCGGCAGCCAGCTGGACGGGGGCGGGGGGGCGTGTGTGCGTGTAGTGAGAAGGCACGAGGCAGGGAACAGGACGGCCAGAGAAGGACAGGGAGCCTGACGGAGGTGGAGATACAAGCAGCAGAGAGAGGGGAAGAGAGGCAGCAGAAAGAGGGGGGAAGAGCAGGACACAGACCAACAAAGAAGGAAGAGGAGCAGGCTGGAGACGCACAAAGAACCTGGGGCAGGCAGCACGACAGCGAGGGAGGAAAGAAGAATAGGGGCAGGAAGCTGGACCGAGCGCGATGGAGACAGACAAGACAAGCGACAAGAACAGGGCAGAGAGGGAAGAATGAAGCCACGGGGACAGGGAGCCGAGACAGCCAACAACGGAGGGAAGGGGCCGGGGAGGGAACACCACAAAACAAACCATGGGGCTACGTGGTACAGAGCATGAGAAGGCAGAGAATTAAGAATTAGGGACAGGGAGCCAGAGAAACAACAACAAAAAAAAAACACCCAAAACAAAGGGAGATGGGGAGCAAAAGGAATCGCAATGCGTACAGAAAGGAGAGAGAAACAATTCTAAAACAGGGTCACGGGGAAGCCAGAGACAGCAAGATGGAGAAAGGACAAAAGCTACAGGCTACAGGGCAGAGAGGGAAGAATTAATGAATAGACACAGAGAGCTGGGCAGAAAGAGATGGAGAAAGGCTGAAGATCACACGGCCAACAGGGAAGAGAGAAGAGAGGGAGGAATTTTCAAAACAGGGGCAAGAAGCCAGAGAGAGGGAGAGAGGCGCAACAATAAAATGGGGACAAGCCACAGGGCGGCGAGGAGGGAATCGATGAATAAGAACAGGAGACCAAAGAGAACACAATGTAGAATGGAAAAAAGGAACAGCGGCCTACAGGGAAGGAGGAATTAAAGATCAGGCACTGGGAGGCAGACAGAGACACATGAAGAAACAAGTAGGAAAAAAAAAAAAAACAACACACACAACGGCAATGGGCTACAAAGACAGACAGAGAGGGAAGAAATAAAACATAGCAGCAAGGAGCTGGACAGAGAGAGATGAGGACAAACAAATAGCACGGGTCTACGTGACAGAGAACGTGGAATTAGAACACAGAGAGGGGGAGCCGGACAGAGAGAGAGGCCGAGAGAAAAATCTAGACGGGCTACGGCGGGCAGAGGCAGGAATTAAAACCTAGGGACAGGGAGCTGGACAGAGGGGACGGAGATCACAGGGAACAGCGGCGGGTGCAGGAAGAACAGGAATTCAAGAATAGGGAAAGGGAGCTGGACAGAGAAGAACTCAGGCAGGCAAGTAACAGTAGCAGGGTACAGAGCAGAGCAGACGAACTAAAAAGCGCGGCGGGAGCGTTGAGGCAGACAGAGAGAGATTAAGAAAAAAGTCACGGGCTACGTGGCAAAGCAGGAGGAACTCAGAAACGGGGATGGCAACCAAGGGAGAGTGAGCTGGTGAAGGATAACGGGTATTCAAAGTGAGGGACGGGGAGCTGGGAAAAGCGAGGCAGAGAAAAACAGAATCACAGAGAGAATCACACAAAGCCAAAAAAGAAGAAACTGAACAACAGGAACAGGTGTAACCAAAGCGATGAAATCAACCAACCAGAGATGGTGTTCCATTACGGGAACACGGAGCGTACGAATCAGCGCATCTGTCGATCTGCATTTTAGTCCCTAGGCGATCGTTAATGTCAGCAGAACAACAGACAACGTGCTTCTGTCAGAAAAGGATGACAAAACGCGGTTTCGTGTAGCGCACTGAGAAAACTAGCCAAGACTGCCAAGATTAAGAGCCAAGAAGGTAAAAGGCAATTCTGGCAGGGGGAGATCGCGACCACCGACTCACGGACCACCACCGAGCCTGCGCAGTGATTTACATACGGAACGAGCCAGTTTGTACCGATCAGTAGACAGGACGATAATGAATATGTATGAATACGTAAAATTTTGATCTACAAATTCTACGGGAAAGGTGTGTGAGGTACGCACGCCAGGAGAAGCGATCCCCCGTGCATCTGGCGCCGTGAATAAAGAACGCCTGCTCTTTAATACTAAATCGGCGTTGAGGAGTTGTTTCCGATTTTACCGCGTTTTTCGGTAACACACGGAGTCAGACCAAGAGGGCCAGAGAAAGACAAAATACCGACAGGCTACAGAACAGAGCAGGAGGAATAAAAAAATAAAAACGGAGCCAGAGCCAGGCAGAGAGAGGCGGAGAAAGAAAAAGTAGCCACAGGCTACAGGACAGAGAGAGGGAGGCCTGAAAAGACGGGGAGGCAGGGAGCCACTCAGAGCGAGATGGAGAAAGAAGGGGCGGGGGGGCGCCAAAAAAAAAAAAAAAAAAAATTTTGCAGCAGGTAAGGAAAGAGAGGGGGCCAGGGGGGAGAGACAGGGAGGGCCCAGGACGCACAAGAGAGGCAACGGGGCCCCAGTGGCCCAGGACTCACCGCGACTCTCGCTCTCAGCGCTGCTGGCACAATTTAGCCGTTCAGATGCTTCTTTCCCCTCCTCTCCGCCCTGCCTCTTCTGCAGCTCCAGACTCTAGGCCGTCCTCCACCTAAAGAGGATACATGGGTGTCTTACCGCTCTTACGAGATGAGGCTTCCTAGGCACGTAGCCTAGCTCGCTCGTGCACTACACGCCCGTACCCAACTCCCGGTTACGCGTACAGACCCTGCGGTGCACGTTGGTGGCCTGGCCCGCTGCGGGCTACAAAGGGGGATCCTCCCTCCCTCACCTGCAGGGACAGGCTCTCTCTTGCCTGCGGCAGGAAGGCAGCTGGCAGCCAGAGCGCCTTCAGTTTCTTCTGCTTTACCTTTCGTTGGCGTCTCCAGCTTCAGCCGAGGCAGCTCCTGTCCACAGCCGGGAAGGGCTCTGTGTGTCCCTTTTCGCCCCCGCGCTGCGAGGATGGCAACGCCGGGCAGAGAGAAGCCACGCAAGCCTGAGACGGCTGCAGTCAACGGCATCCCCGGGGGAAGGACAGACAACCACGTCCTCAGCACGGTCTCTGGGAGAGGGAAAGAAGAAACAGCGACCGTCATTACCGTCGATCGACCCTGGCCAAAGCCCCTCCTTGCGCAGGGGCTTCTGGACACACCGCCCCTTCCCCGCGCTACTGCTAAGGGCCCCTGCGCCGAGGGGGAATCCAGTGCGCTCGAGGGCCGGCTCGCTGCCTTCACGACAGGGCCTGGGGGCGGCCAAGGGCTACGCAGCACGCTTCAGGGGAGGTGCCGGGGCTGGGGGCAGGCGCACGGGGCAAGGGGGGGGCCAGGGGAGGCTGAGCGGGAGCTCCGGTGAGCCGGGGAGGCGGCGGCCATCATCTGCGCCCTGGGCAGGGGGAAAAGGTCCTCCTCCTTTCCCTCTTCCCTTCTGTCAGCTCCCGGGGAACTCACCGCTTCTCGGGGAGCGGCCGCACCTGGAAGCCCCCAGAAATCAACACGAATCCAACCCCAAAAATACACCGCGCCTACCGTACGCGGCACGGCCGCCCGGCACCCGAGCGCCGGAACACCGCGCCTCCCGCCGCGCCCCGGCGAGCCACGTGACAGGGCCGGCAGCCACTGCGCCAGGACTACAGCTCCCGGCATGCTCTGCGCCACAACACGGCCGCCCGGCAGCCGCGCGCCGCAAGGACTACAGCTCCCGGCACGCTCTGCGCCACAACACGGCCGCCCGGCAGCCCCCCGCCACAAGGACTACAGCTCCCGCCATGCTCTGCGCCACAACACGGCCGCCCGGCAGCCCCCCGCCGCAAGGACTACAGCTCCCGGCATGCTCTGCGCCACAACATGGCCGCCCGGCAGCCCCCGCCACAAGGACTACAGCTCCCGGCATGCTCTGCGCCACAACACGGCCGCCCGGCAGCCCCCGCCACAAGGACTACAGCTCCCGGCATGCTCTGCGCCACAACATGGCCGCCCGCCCAGCCGGCAGACGCACCACCACAGCTCCCGCCACGCCGCGAGCCCGCCCTCCCCGCTCTCTCACCCTGCGGGGCACCGTCCCTCCCGCCGATGCACCCGGAAGCCCCACCGAGCCCTCAGCACAGCCTCGCTCTCCCCACCGCCCGCTCCGACCCGCCGCTGCCCCGCCGCAGCCCTCCTCGGGGCTTGACCCGGCACGCAGCGGCCCCCCACCCAGCCCCCGCTCACCTCCTCCCTCGCTACACTCGCAGCCCGCTGACGCTCGGCCACAGCTCCGCTCCGCTCCGCCCTCGGCTCACACTGGCCCCCCGGAGCAGGGCACCACCCCTTTTCCAGGGAGGAGCCGGCACCGCCAGCCCCACTGCCCGCACCTGGGGCTCCTCCAGCCAGACCCCGCCCACAGCTGAGGCGCAGCAGCAACGGGGGGCCCCCTCCCCTCACCCCCACAGTGCACCACCTCCTCCCCCGGGCTCCATCACAGCCCCTTGCCCCACGCCAAGGGAGCGCAAACGCAGCCCTCAGGCCAAAGGAGAGGGCAGCTGTTGGTGCAGGCGCGCACGTAACAAGTCCCAGGAGCGATTCGTGGCTCAGGGTCCCCAACGCTCCCCCTGCCCCAAGGCCACCTCGGCCGCCGTTGCCGCAGCCGCACGGAGCTGGTGGTGGCTGGGATAGTGCTCATTTTCTCCACAGTAGCTAGGAAGGGATACGTTTTGGATTTATGCTCAAAACACCGTTAATAATGTAGAGATGTTTTGGTTCTTGCTGAGCACTGCTTCCACAGTCAGGGCCTCTTCTGGTTCTCTCAGTGCCCCACCAGCAAGTAGGCTGGGACAGCTGGGAAAGCTTTCCCAGCTAACTGACCAAAGGGATATTCCATACCATTTGACATCATGCTCAGCACACGCAGCTGGGGGAAGAAGGGGGAGTCCTTGGGGGGGGGGGGGGCTACGGCATTTCTCTCCCTAAGTAACCATGACACATGACAGAGCCCTGCTTTCCCAGAGGTGGCTCAACACCTGCCCGCCGAAAAGGAGGAGTGAATTAATTCCTTGCTTTGCTTCCACGCACAGCTTTTGCTTTACCTATTAAACAGTCTTGATCTCAGCCCATGATTTTTCTCACTTTTACCCTTCCAGCTCTCTCCCCCAGCCCACTGAGGGTGGAGCGAGCAAGCAGCTCCCTGGTGCAGAGTTGCCAGCTGGGGCTAAACCACGGCACGCGCTTGTCCGCGTTTGGCAGGAAAGGGACCGTCCGTCGCCTGGCTCCTGGAGCGACGGGCTGCTGGGCAGAGGGGGAGGCCACCAAAGGTGAGGAGCAGGGCACAGGACAGTAGGAAGAGAGAAGAGAAGAGAAGAGCGGCAGCCGGCTGGACGGGGGCGGGGGGGCGTGTGTGCGTGTAGTGAGAAGGCACGAGGCAGGGAACAGGACGGCCAGAGAAGGACAGGGAGCCTGACGGAGGTGGAGATACAAGCAGCAGAGAGAGGGGAAGAGAGGCAGCAGAAAGAGGGGGGAAGAGCAGGACACAGACCAACAAAGAAGGAAGAGGAGCAGGCTGGAGACGCACAAAGAACCTGGGGCAGGCAGCACGACAGCGAGGGAGGAAAGAAGAATAGGGGCAGGAAGCTGGACCGAGCGCGATGGAGACAGACAAGACAAGCGACAAGAACAGGGCAGAGAGGGAAGAATGAAGCCACGGGGACAGGGAGCCGAGACAGCCAACAACGGAGGGAAGGGGCCGGGGAGGGAACACCACAAAACAAACCATGGGGCTACGTGGTACAGAGCATGAGAAGGCAGAGAATTAAGAATTAGGGACAGGGAGCCAGAGAAACAACAACAAAAAAAAAAACACCCAAAACAAAGGGAGATGGGGAGCAAAAGGAATCGCAATGCGTACAGAAAGGAGAGAGAAACAATTCTAAAACAGGGTCACGGGGAAGCCAGAGACAGCAAGATGGAGAAAGGACAAAAGCTACAGGCTACAGGGCAGAGAGGGAAGAATTAATGAATAGACACAGAGAGCTGGGCAGAAAGAGATGGAGAAAGGCTGAAGATCACACGGCCAACAGGGAAGAGAGAAGAGAGGGAGGAATTTTCAAAACAGGGGCAAGAAGCCAGAGAGAGGGAGAGAGGCGCAACAATAAAATGGGGACAGGCCACAGGGCGGCGAGGAGGGAATCGATGAATAAGAACAGGAGACCAAAGAGAACACAATGTAGAATGGAAAAAAGGAACAGCGGCCTACAGGGAAGGAGGAATTAAAGATCAGGCACTGGGAGGCAGACAGAGACACATGAAGAAACAAGTAGGAAAAAAAAAAAAAAAACCACACAACGGCAATGGGCTACAAAGACAGACAGAGAGGGAAGAAATAAAACATAGCAGCAAGGAGCTGGACAGAGAGAGATGAGGACAAACAAATAGCACGGGTCTACGTGACAGAGAACGTGGAATTAGAACACAGAGAGGGGGAGCCGGACAGAGAGAGAGGCCGAGAGAAAAATCTAGACGGGCTACGGCGGGCAGAGGCAGGAATTAAAACCTAGGGACAGGGAGCTGGACAGAGGGAGACGGAGATCACAGGGAACAGCGGCGGGTGCAGGAAGAACAGGAATTCAAGAATAGGGAAAGGGAGCTGGACAGAGAAGAACTCAGGCAGGCAAGTAACAGTAGCAGGGTACAGAGCAGAGCAGACGAACTAAAAAGCGCGGCGGGAGCGTTGAGGCAGACAGAGAGAGATTAAGAAAAAAGTCACGGGCTACGTGGCAAAGCAGGAGGAACTCAGAAACGGGGATGGCAACCAAGGGAGAGTGAGCTGGTGAAGGATAACGGGTATTCAAAGTGAGGGACGGGGAGCTGGGAAAAGCGAGGCAGAGAAAAACAGAATCACAGAGAGAATCACACAAAGCCAAAAAAGAAGAAACTGAACAACAGGAACAGGTGTAACCAAAGCGATGAAATCAACCAACCAGAGACGGTGTTCCATTACGGGAACACGGAGCGTACGAATCAGCGCATCTGTCGATCTGCATTTTAGTCCCTAGGCGATCGTTAATGTCAGCAGAACAACAGACAACGTGCTTCTGTCAGAAAAGGATGACAAAACGCGGTTTCGTGTAGCGCACTGAGAAAACTAGCCAAGACTGCCAAGATTAAGAGCCAAGAAGGTAAAAGGCAATTCTGGCAGGGGGAGATCGCGACCACCGACTCACGGACCACCACCGAGCCTGCGCAGTGATTTACATACGGAACGAGCCAGTTTGTACCGATCAGTAGACAGGACGATAATGAATATGTATGAATACGTAAAATTTTGATCTACAAATTCTACGGGAAAGGTGTGTGAGGTACGCACGCCAGGAGAAGCGATCCCCCGTGCATCTGGCGCCGTGAATAAAGAACGCCTGCTCTTTAATACTAAATCGGCGTTGAGGAGTTGTTTCCGATTTTACCGCGTTTTTCGGTAACACACGGAGTCAGACCAAGAGGGCCAGAGAAAGACAAAATACCGACAGGCTACAGAACAGAGCAGGAGGAATAAAAAAATAAAAACGGAGCCAGAGCCAGGCAGAGAGAGGCGGAGAAAGAACAAGTAGCCACAGGCTACAGGACAGAGAGAGGGAGGCCTGAAAAGACGGGGAGGCAGGGAGCCACTCAGAGCGAGATGGAGAAAGAAGGGGCGGGGGGGCGCCAAAAAAAAAAAAAAAAAAAATTTTGCAGCAGGTAAGGAAAGAGAGGGGGCCAGGGGGGAGAGACAGGGAGGGCCCAGGACGCACAAGAGAGGCAACGGGGCCCCAGTGGCCCAGGACTCACCGCGACTCTCGCTCTCAGCGCTGCTGGCACAATTTAGCCGTTCAGATGCTTCTTTCCCCTCCTCTCCGCCCTGCCTCTTCTGCAGCTCCAGACTCTAGGCCGTCCTCCACCTAAAGAGGATACATGGGTGTCTTACCGCTCTTACGAGATGAGGCTTCCTAGGCACGTAGCCTAGCTCGCTCGTGCACTACACGCCCGTACCCAACTCCCGGTTACGCGTACAGACCCTGCGGTGCACGTTGGTGGCCTGGCCCGCTGCGGGCTACGAAGGGGGATCCTCCCTCCCTCACCTGCAGGGACAGGCTCTCTCTTGCCTGCGGCAGGAAGGCAGCTGGCAGCCAGAGCGCCTTCAGTTTCTTCTGCTTTACCTTTTGTTGGCGTCTCCAGCTTCAGCCGAGGCAGCTCCTGTCCACAGCCGGGAAGGGCTCTGTGTGTCCCTTTTCGCCCCCGCGCTGCGAGGATGGCAACGCCGGGCAGAGAGAAGCCACGCAAGCCTGAGACGGCTGCAGTCAACGGCATCCCCGGGGGAAGGACAGACAACCACGTCCTCAGCACGGTCTCTGGGAGAGGGAAAGAAGAAACAGCGACCGTCATTACCGTCGATCGACCCTGGCCAAAGCCCCTCCTTGCGCAGGGGCTTCTGGACACACCGCCCCTTCCCCGCGCTACTGCTAAGGGCCCCTGCGCCGAGGGGGAATCCAGTGCGCTCGAGGGCCGGCTCGCTGCCTTCACGACAGGGCCTGGGGGCGGCCAAGGGCTACGCAGCACGCTTCAGGGGAGGTGCCGGGGCTGGGGGCAGGCGCACGGGGCAAGGGGGGGGCCAGGGGAGGCTGAGCGGGAGCTCCGGTGAGCCGGGGAGGCGGCGGCCATCATCTGCGCCCTGGGCAGGGGGAAAAGGTCCTCCTCCTTTCCCTCTTCCCTTCTGTCAGCTCCCGGGGAACTCACCGCTTCTCGGGGAGCGGCCGCACCTGGAAGCCCCCAGAAATCAACACGAATCCAACCCCAAAAATACACCGCGCCTACCGTACGCGGCACGGCCGCCCGGCACCCGAGCGCCGGAACACCGCGCCTCCCGCCGCGCCCCGGCGAGCCACGTGACAGGGCCGGCAGCCACTGCGCCAGGACTACAGCTCCCGGCACGCTCTGCGCCACAACATGGCCGCCCGGCAGCCCCCCGCCACAAGGACTACAGCTCCCGGCATGCTCTGCGCCACAACACGGCCGCCCGGCAGCCCCCCGCCGCAAGGACTACAGCTCCCGGCATGCTCTGCGCCACAACATGGCCGCCCGCCCAGCCGGCAGACGCACCACCACAGCTCCCGCCACGCCGCGAGCCCGCCCTCCCCGCTCTCTCACCCTGCGGGGCACCGTCCCTCCCGCCGATGCACCCGGAAGCCCCACCGAGCCCTCAGCACAGCCTCGCTCTCCCCACCGCCCGCTCCGACCCGCCGCTGCCCCGCCGCAGCCCTCCTCGGGGCTTGACCCGGCACGCAGCGGCCCCCCACCCAGCCCCCGCTCACCTCCTCCCTCGCTACACTCGCAGCCCGCTGACGCTCGGCCACAGCTCCGCTCCGCTCCGCCCTCGGCTCACACTGGCCCCCCGGAGCAGGGCACCACCCCTTTTCCAGGGAGGAGCCGGCACCGCCAGCCCCACTGCCCGCACCTGGGGCTCCTCCAGCCAGACCCCGCCCACAGCTGAGGCGCAGCAGCAACGGGGGGCCCCCTCCCCTCACCCCCACAGTGCACCACCTCCTCCCCTGGGCTCCATCACAGCCCCTTGCCCCACGCCAAGGGAGCGCAAACGCAGCCCTCAGGCCAAAGGAGAGGGCAGCTGTTGGTGCAGGCGCGCACGTAACAAGTCCCAGGAGCGATTCGTGGCTCAGGGTCCCCAACGCTCCCCCTGCCCCAAGGCCACCTCGGCCGCCGTTGCCGCAGCCGCACGGAGCTGGTGGTGGCTGGGATAGTGCTCATTTTCTCCACAGTAGCTAGGAAGGGATACGTTTTGGATTTATGCTCAAAACACCGTTAATAATGTAGAGATGTTTTGGTTCTTGCTGAGCACTGCTTCCACAGTCAGGGCCTCTTCTGGTTCTCTCAGTGCCCCACCAGCAAGTAGGCTGGGACAGCTGGGAAAGCTTTCCCAGCTAACTGACCAAAGGGATATTCCATACCATTTGACATCATGCTCAGCACACGCAGCTGGGGGAAGAAGGGGGAGTCCTTGGGGGGGGGGGGGGGCTACGGCATTTCTCTCCCTAAGTAACCATGACACATGACAGAGCCCTGCTTTCCCAGAGGTGGCTCAACACCTGCCCGCCGAAAAGGAGGAGTGAATTAATTCCTTGCTTTGCTTCCACGCACAGCTTTTGCTTTACCTATTAAACAGTCTTGATCTCAGCCCATGATTTTTCTCACTTTTACCCTTCCAGCTCTCTCCCCCAGCCCACTGAGGGTGGAGCGAGCAAGCAGCTCCCTGGTGCAGAGTTGCCAGCTGGGGCTAAACCACGGCACGCGCTTGTCCGCGTTTGGCAGGGAAGGGACCGTCCGTCGCCTGGCTCCTGGAGCGACAGGCTGCTGGGCAGAGGGGGAGGCCACCAAAGGTGAGGAGCAGGGCACAGGACAGTAGGAAGAGAGAAGAGAAGAGCGGCAGCCGGCTGGACGGGGGCGGGGGGGCGTGTGTGCGTGTAGTGAGAAGGCACGAGGCAGGGAACAGGACGGCCAGAGAAGGACAGGGAGCCTGACGGAGGTGGAGATACAAGCAGCAGAGAGAGGGGAAGAGAGGCAGCAGAAAGAGGGGGGAAGAGCAGGACACAGACCAACAAAGAAGGAAGAGGAGCAGGCTGGAGACGCACAAAGAACCTGGGGCAGGCAGCACGACAGCGAGGGAGGAAAGAAGAATAGGGGCAGGAAGCTGGACCGAGCGCGATGGAGACAGACAAGACAAGCGACAAGAACAGGGCAGAAAGGGAAGAATGAAGCCACGGGGACAGGGAGCCGAGACAGCCAACAACGGAGGGAAGGGGCCGGGGAGGGAACACCACAAAACAAACCATGGGGCTACGTGGTACAGAGCACGAGAAGGCAGAGAATTAAGAATTAGGGACAGGGAGCCAGAGAAACAACAACAAAAAAAAACACCCAAAACAAAGGGAGATGGGGAGCAAAAGGAATCGCAATGCGTACAGAAAGGAGAGAGAAACAATTCTAAAACAGGGTCACGGGGAAGCCAGAGACAGCAAGATGGAGAAAGGACAAAAGCTACAGGCTACAGGGCAGAGAGGGAAGAATTAATGAATAGACACAGAGAGCTGGGCAGAAAGAGATGGAGAAAGGCTGAAGATCACACGGCCAACAGGGAAGAGAGAAGAGAGGGAGGAATTTTCAAAACAGGGGCAAGAAGCCAGAGAGAGGGAGAGAGGCGCAACAATAAAATGGGGACAGGCCACAGGGCGGCGAGGAGGGAATCGATGAATAAGAACAGGAGACCAAAGAGAACACAATGTAGAATGGAAAAAAGGAACAGCGGCCTACAGGGAAGGAGGAATTAAAGATCAGGCACTGGGAGGCAGACAGAGACACATGAAGAAACAAGTAGGAAAAAAAAAAAAAAAACCACACAACGGCAATGGGCTACAAAGACAGACAGAGAGGGAAGAAATAAAACATAGCAGCAAGGAGCTGGACAGAGAGAGATGAGGACAAACAAATAGCACGGGTCTACGTGACAGAGAACGTGGAATTAGAACACAGAGAGGGGGAGCCGGACAGAGAGAGAGGCCGAGAGAAAAATCTAGACGGGCTACGGCGGGCAGAGGCAGGAATTAAAACCTAGGGACAGGGAGCTGGACAGAGGGAGACGGAGATCACAGGGAACAGCGGCGGGTGCAGGAAGAACAGGAATTCAAGAATAGGGAAAGGGAGCTGGACAGAGAAGAACTCAGGCAGGCAAGTAACAGTAGCAGGGTACAGAGCAGAGCAGACGAACTAAAAAGCGCGGCGGGAGCGTTGAGGCAGACAGAGAGAGATTAAGAAAAAAGTCACGGGCTACGTGGCAAAGCAGGAGGAACTCAGAAACGGGGATGGCAACCAAGGGAGAGTGAGCTGGTGAAGGATAACGGGTATTCAAAGTGAGGGACGGGGAGCTGGGAAAAGCGAGGCAGAGAAAAACAGAATCACAGAGAGAATCACACAAAGCCAAAAAAGAAGAAACTGAACAACAGGAACAGGTGTAACCAAAGCGATGAAATCAACCAACCAGAGACGGTGTTCCATTACGGGAACACGGAGCGTACGAATCAGCGCATCTGTCGATCTGCATTTTAGTCCCTAGGCGATCGTTAATGTCAGCAGAACAACAGACAACGTGCTTCTGTCAGAAAAGGATGACAAAACGCGGTTTCGTGTAGCGCACTGAGAAAACTAGCCAAGACTGCCAAGATTAAGAGCCAAGAAGGTAAAAGGCAATTCTGGCAGGGGGAGATCGCGACCACCGACTCACGGACCACCACCGAGCCTGCGCAGTGATTTACATACGGAACGAGCCAGTTTGTACCGATCAGTAGACAGGACGATAATGAATATGTATGAATACGTAAAATTTTGATCTACAAATTCTACGGGAAAGGTGTGTGAGGTACGCACGCCAGGAGAAGCGATCCCCCGTGCATCTGGCGCCGTGAATAAAGAACGCCTGCTCTTTAATACTAAATCGGCGTTGAGGAGTTGTTTCCGATTTTACCGCGTTTTTCGGTAACACACGGAGTCAGACCAAGAGGGCCAGAGAAAGACAAAATACCGACAGGCTACAGAACAGAGCAGGAGGAATAAAAAAATAAAAACGGAGCCAGAGCCAGGCAGAGAGAGGCGGAGAAAGAAAAAGTAGCCACAGGCTACAGGACAGAGAGAGGGAGGCCTGAAAAGACGGGGAGGCAGGGAGCCACTCAGAGCGAGATGGAGAAAGAAGGGGCGGGGGGGCGCCAAAAAAAAAAAAAAAAAAAAATTTTGCAGCAGGTAAGGAAAGAGAGGGGGCCGGGGGGGAGAGACAGGGAGGGCCCAGGACGCACAAGAGAGGCAACGGGGCCCCAGTGGCCCAGGACTCACCGCGACTCTCGCTCTCAGCGCTGCTGGCACAATTTAGCCGTTCAGATGCTTCTTTCCCCTCCTCTCCGCCCTGCCTCTTCTGCAGCTCCAGACTCTAGGCCGTCCTGCACCTAAAGAGGATACACGGGTGTCTTACCGCTCTTACGAGATGAGGCTTCCTAGGCACGTAGCCTAGCTCGCTCGTGCACTACACGCCCGTACCCAACTCCCGGTTACGCGTACAGACCCTGCGGTGCACGTTGGTGGCCTGGCCCGCTGCGGGCTACAAAGGGGGATCCTCCCTCCCTCACCTGCAGGGACAGGCTCTCTCTTGCCTGCGGCAGGAAGGCAGCTGGCAGCCAGAGCGCCTTCAGTTTCTTCTGCTTTACCTTTCGTTGGCGTCTCCAGCTTCAGCCGAGGCAGCTCCTGTCCACAGCCGGGAAGGGCTCTGTGTGTCCCTTTTCGCCCCCGCGCTGCGAGGATGGCAACGCCGGGCAGAGAGAAGCCACGCAAGCCTGAGACGGCCGCAGTCAACGGCATCCCCGGGGGAAGGACAGACAACCACGTCCTCAGCACGGTCTCTGGGAGAGGGAAAGAAGAAACAGCGACCGTCATTACCGTCGATCGACCCTGGCCAAAGCCCCTCCTTGCGCAGGGGCTTCTGGACACACCGCCCCTTCCCCGCGCTACTGCTAAGGGCCCCTGCGCCGAGGGGGAATCCAGTGCGCTCGAGGGCCGGCTCGCTGCCTTCACGACAGGGCCTGGGGGCGGCCAAGGGCTACGCAGCACGCTTCAGGGGAGGTGCCGGGGCTGGGGGCAGGCGCACGGGGCAAGGGGGGGCCAGGGGAGGCTGAGCGGGAGCTCCGGTGAGCCGGGGAGGCGGCGGCCATCATCTGCGCCCTGGGCAGGGGGAAAAGGTCCTCCTCCTTTCCCTCTTCCCTTCTGTCAGCTCCCGGGGAACTCACCGCTTCTCGGGGAGCGGCCGCACCTGGAAGCCCCCAGAAATCAACACGAATCCAACCCCAAAAATACACCGCGCCTACCGTACGCGGCACGGCCGCCCGGCACCCGAGCGCCGGAACACCGCGCCTCCCGCCGCGCCCCGGCGAGCCACGTGACAGGGCCGGCAGCCACTGCGCCAGGACTACAGCTCCCGGCACGCTCTGCGCCACAACACGGCCGCCCGGCAGCCGCGCGCCGCAAGGACTACAGCTCCCGGCATGCTCTGCGCCACAACATGGCCGCCCGGCAGCCCCCCGCCACAAGGACTACAGCTCCCGGCACGCTCTGCGCCACAACACGGCCGCCCGCCCAGCCGCCACACGCACCACCACAGCTCCCGCCACGCCGCGAGCCCGCCCTCCCCGCTCTCTCACCCTGCGGGGCACCGTCCCTCCCGCCGATGCACCCGGAAGCCCCACCGAGCCCTCAGCACAGCCTCGCTCTCCCCACCGCCCGCTCCGACCCGCCGCTGCCCCGCCGCAGCCCTCCTCGGGGCTTGACCCGGCACGCAGCGGCCCCCCACCCAGCCCCCGCTCACCTCCTCCCTCGCTACACTCGCAGCCCGCTGACGCTCGGCCACAGCTCCGCTCCGCTCCGCCCTCGGCTCACACTGGCCCCCCGGAGCAGGGCACCACCCCTTTTCCAGGGAGGAGCCGGCACCGCCAGCCCCACTGCCCGCACCTGGGGCTCCTCCAGCCAGACCCCGCCCACAGCTGAGGCGCAGCAGCAACGGGGGGCCCCCTCCCCTCACCCCCACAGTGCACCACCTCCTCCCCCGGGCTCCATCACAGCCCCTTGCCCCACGCCAAGGGAGCGCAAACGCAGCCCTCAGGCCAAAGGAGAGGGCAGCTGTTGGTGCAGGCGCGCACGTAACAAGTCCCAGGAGCGATTCGTGGCTCAGGGTCCCCAACGCTCCCCCTGCCCCAAGGCCACCTCGGCCGCCGTTGCCGCAGCCGCACGGAGCTGGTGGTGGCTGGGATAGTGCTCATTTTCTCCACAGTAGCTAGGAAGGGATACGTTTTGGATTTATGCTCAAAACACCGTTAATAATGTAGAGATGTTTTGGTTCTTGCTGAGCACTGCTTCCACAGTCAGGGCCTCTTCTGGTTCTCTCAGTGCCCCACCAGCAAGTAGGCTGGGACAGCTGGGAAAGCTTTCCCAGCTAACTGACCAAAGGGATATTCCATACCATTTGACATCATGCTCAGCACACGCAGCTGGGGGAAGAAGGGGGAGTCCTTGGGGGGGGGGGGGGGGGCTACGGCATTTCTCTCCCTAAGTAACCATGACACATGACAGAGCCCTGCTTTCCCAGAGGTGGCTCAACACCTGCCTGCCGAAAAGGAGGAGTGAATTAATTCCTTGCTTTGCTTCCACGCACAGCTTTTGCTTTACCTATTAAACAGTCTTGATCTCAGCCCATGATTTTTCTCACTTTTACCCTTCCAGCTCTCTCCCCCAGCCCACTGAGGGTGGAGCGAGCAAGCAGCTCCCTGGTGCAGAGTTGCCAGCTGGGGCTAAACCACGGCACGCGCTTGTCCGCGTTTGGCAGGGAAGGGACCGTCCGTCGCCTGGCTCCTGGAGCGACAGGCTGCTGGGCAGAGGGGGAGGCCACCAAAGGTGAGGAGCAGGGCACAGGACAGTAGGAAGAGAGAAGAGAAGAGCGGCAGCCGGCTGGACGGGGGCGGGGGGGCGTGTGTGCGTGTAGTGAGAAGGCACGAGGCAGGGAACAGGACGGCCAGAGAAGGACAGGGAGCCTGACGGAGGTGGAGATACAAGCAGCAGAGAGAGGGGAAGAGAGGCAGCAGAAAGAGGGAAGAGCAGGACACAGACCAACAAAGAAGGAAGAGGAGCAGGCTGGAGACGCACAAAGAACCTGGGGCAGGCAGCACGACAGCGAGGGAGGAAAGAAGAATAGGGGCAGGAAGCTGGACCGAGCGCGATGGAGACAGACAAGACAAGCGACAAGAACAGGGCAGAAAGGGAAGAATGAAGCCACGGGGACAGGGAGCCGAGACAGCCAACAACGGAGGGAAGGGGCCGGGGAGGGAACACCACAAAACAAACCATGGGGCTACGTGGTACAGAGCACGAGAAGGCAGAGAATTAAGAATTAGGGACAGGGAGCCAGAGAAACAACAACAAAAAAAAACACCCAAAACAAAGGGAGATGGGGAGCAAAAGGAATCGCAATGCGTACAGAAAGGAGAGAGAAACAATTCTAAAACAGGGTCACGGGGAAGCCAGAGACAGCAAGATGGAGAAAGGACAAAAGCTACAGGCTACAGGGCAGAGAGGGAAGAATTAATGAATAGACACAGAGAGCTGGGCAGAAAGAGATGGAGAAAGGCTGAAGATCACACGGCCAACAGGGAAGAGAGAAGAGAGGGAGGAATTTTCAAAACAGGGGCAAGAAGCCAGAGAGAGGGAGAGAGGCGCAACAATAAAATGGGGACAGGCCACAGGGCGGCGAGGAGGGAATCGATGAATAAGAACAGGAGACCAAAGAGAACACAATGTAGAATGGAAAAAAGGAACAGCGGCCTACAGGGAAGGAGGAATTAAAGATCAGGCACTGGGAGGCAGACAGAGACACATGAAGAAACAAGTAGGGAAAAAAAAAAAAAAAAACCACACAACGGCAATGGGCTACAAAGACAGACAGAGAGGGAAGAAATAAAACATAGCAGCAAGGAGCTGGACAGAGAGAGATGAGGACAAACAAATAGCACGGGTCTACGTGACAGAGAACGTGGAATTAGAACACAGAGAGGGGGAGCCGGACAGAGAGAGAGGCCGAGAGAAAAATCTAGACGGGCTACGGCGGGCAGAGGCAGGAATTAAAACCTAGGGACAGGGAGCTGGACAGAGGGAGACGGAGATCACAGGGAACAGCGGCGGGTGCAGGAAGAACAGGAATTCAAGAATAGGGAAAGGGAGCTGGACAGAGAAGAACTCAGGCAGGCAAGTAACAGTAGCAGGGTACAGAGCAGAGCAGACGAACTAAAAAGCGCGGCGGGAGCGTTGAGGCAGACAGAGAGAGATTAAGAAAAAAGTCACGGGCTACGTGGCAAAGCAGGAGGAACTCAGAAACGGGGATGGCAACCAAGGGAGAGTGAGCTGGTGAAGGATAACGGGTATTCAAAGTGAGGGACGGGGAGCTGGGAAAAGCGAGGCAGAGAAAAACAGAATCACAGAGAGAATCACACAAAGCCAAAAAAGAAGAAACTGAACAACAGGAACAGGTGTAACCAAAGCGATGAAATCAACCAACCAGAGACGGTGTTCCATTACGGGAACACGGAGCGTACGAATCAGCGCATCTGTCGATCTGCATTTTAGTCCCTAGGCGATCGTTAATGTCAGCAGAACAACAGACAACGTGCTTCTGTCAGAAAAGGATGACAAAACGCGGTTTCGTGTAGCGGACTGAGAAAACTAGCCAAGACTGCCAAGATTAAGAGCCAAGAAGGTAAAAGGCAATTCTGGCAGGGGGAGATCGCGACCACCGACTCACGGACCACCACCGAGCCTGCGCAGCGATTTACATACGGAATGAGCCAGTTTGTACCGATCAGTAGACAGGACGATAATGAATATGTATGAATACGTAAAATTTTGATCTACAAATTCTACGGGAAAGGTGTGTGAGGTACGCACGCCAGGAGAAGCGATCCCCCGTGCATCTGGCGCCGTGAATAAAGAACGCCTGCTCTTTAATACTAAATCGGCGTTGAGGAGTTGTTTCCGATTTTACCGCGTTTTTCGGTAACACACGGAGTCAGACCAAGAGGGCCAGAGAAAGACAAAATACCGACAGGCTACAGAACAGAGCAGGAGGAATAAAAAAATAAAAACGGAGCCAGAGCCAGGCAGAGAGAGGCGGAGAAAGAAAAAGTAGCCACAGGCTACAGGACAGAGAGAGGGAGGCCTGAAAAGACGGGGAGGCAGGGAGCCACTCAGAGCGAGATGGAGAAAGAAGGGGCGGGGGGGCGCCAAAAAAAAAAAAAAAAAAAATTTTGCAGCAGGTAAGGAAAGAGAGGGGGCCAGGGGAGAGACAGGGAGGGCCCAGGATGCACAAGAGAGGCAACGGGGCCCCAGTGGCCCAGGACTCACCGCGACTCTCGCTCTCAGCGCTGCTGGCACAATTTAGCCGTTCAGATGCTTCTTTCCCCTCCTCTCCGCCCTGCCTCTTCTGCAGCTCCAGACTCTAGGCCGTCCTCCACCTAAAGAGGATACATGGGTGTCTTACCGCTCTTACGAGATGAGGCTTCCTAGGCACGTAGCCTAGCTCGCTCGTGCACTACACGCCCGTACCCAACTCCCGGTTACGCGTACAGACCCTGCGGTGCACGTTGGGGGCCTGGCCCGCTGCGGGCTACGAAGGGGGATCCTCCCTCCCTCACCTGCAGGGACAGGCTCTCTCTTGCCTGCGGCAGGAAGGCAGCTGGCAGCCAGAGCGCCTTCAGTTTCTTCTGCTTTACCTTTCGTTGGCGTCTCCAGCTTCAGCCGAGGCAGCTCCTGTCCACAGCCGGGAAGGGCTCTGTGTGTCCCTTTTCGCCCCCGCGCTGCGAGGATGGCAACACCGGGCAGAGAGAAGCCACGCAAGCCTGAGACGGCTGCAGTCAACGGCATCCCCGGGGGAAGGACAGACAACCACGTCCTCAGCACGGTCTCTGGGAGAGGGAAAGAAGAAACAGCGACCGTCATTACCGTCGATCGACCCTGGCCAAAGCCCCTCCTTGCGCAGGGGCTTCTGGACACACCGCCCCTTCCCCGCGCTACTGCTAAGGGCCCCTGCGCCGAGGGGGAATCCAGTGCGCTCGAGGGCCGGCTCGCTGCCTTCACGACAGGGCCTGGGGGCGGCCAAGGGCTACGCAGCACGCTTCAGGGGAGGTGCCGGGGCTGGGGGCAGGCGCACGGGGCAAGGGGGGGGCCAGGGGAGGCTGAGCGGGAGCTCCGGTGAGCCGGGGAGGCGGCGGCCATCATCTGCGCCCTGGGCAGGGGGAAAAGGTCCTCCTCCTTTCCCTCTTCCCTTCTGTCAGCTCCCGGGGAACTCACCGCTTCTCGGGGAGCGGCCGCACCTGGAAGCCCCCAGAAATCAACACGAATCCAACCCCAAAAATACACCGCGCGTACCGTACGCGGCACGGCCGCCCGGCACCCGAGCGCCGGAACACCGCGCCTCCCGCCGCGCCCCGGCGAGCCACGTGACAGGGCCGGCAGCCACTGCGCCAGGACTACAGCTCCCGGCACGCTCTGCGCCACAACACGGCCGCCCGGCAGCCCCCCGCCGCAAGGACTACAGCTCCCGGCACGCTCTGCGCCACAACATGGCCGCCCGGCAGCCCCCCTCCACAAGGACTACAGCTCCCGGCATGCTCTGCGCCACAACACGGCCGCCCGGCAGCCCCCCGCCGCAAGGACTACAGCTCCCGGCATGCTCTGCGCCACAACATGGCCGCCCGCCCAGCCGGCAGACGCACCACCACAGCTCCCGCCACGCCGCGAGCCCGCCCTCCCCGCTCTCTCACCCTGCGGGGCACCGTCCCTCCCGCCGATGCACCCGGAAGCCCCACCGAGCCCTCAGCACAGCCTCGCTCTCCCCACCGCCCGCTCCGACCCGCCGCTGCCCCGCCGCAGCCCTCCTCGGGGCTTGACCCGGCACGCAGCGGCCCCCCACCCAGCCCCCGCTCACCTCCTCCCTCGCTACACTCGCAGCCCGCTGACGCTCGGCCACAGCTCCGCTCCGCTCCGCCCTCGGCTCACACTGGCCCCCCGGAGCAGGGCACCACCCCTTTTCCAGGGAGGAGCCGGCACCGCCAGCCCCACTGCCCGCACCTGGGGCTCCTCCAGCCAGACCCCGCCCACAGCTGAGGCGCAGCAGCAACGGGGGGCCCCCTCCCCTCACCCCCACAGTGCACCACCTCCTCCCCTGGGCTCCATCACAGCCCCTTGCCCCACGCCAAGGGAGCGCAAACGCAGCCCTCAGGCCAAAGGAGAGGGCAGCTGTTGGTGCAGGCGCGCACGTAACAAGTCCCAGGAGCGATTCGTGGCTCAGGGTCCCCAACGCTCCCCCTGCCCCAAGGCCACCTCGGCCGCCGTTGCCGCAGCCGCACGGAGCTGGTGGTGGCTGGGATAGTGCTCATTTTCTCCACAGTAGCTAGGAAGGGATACGTTTTGGATTTATGCTCAAAACACCGTTAATAATGTAGAGATGTTTTGGTTCTTGCTGAGCACTGCTTCCACAGTCAGGGCCTCTTCTGGTTCTCTCAGTGCCCCACCAGCAAGTAGGCTGGGACAGCTGGGAAAGCTTTCCCAGCTAACTGACCAAAGGGATATTCCATACCATTTGACATCATGCTCAGCACACGCAGCTGGGGGAAGAAGGGGGAGTCCTTGGGGGGGGGGGGGGGGCTACGGCATTTCTCTCCCTAAGTAACCATGACACATGACAGAGCCCTGCTTTCCCAGAGGTGGCTCAACACCTGCCCGCCGAAAAGGAGGAGTGAATTAATTCCTTGCTTTGCTTCCACGCACAGCTTTTGCTTTACCTATTAAACAGTCTTGATCTCAGCCCATGATTTTTCTCACTTTTACCCTTCCAGCTCTCTCCCCCAGCCCACTGAGGGTGGAGCGAGCAAGCAGCTCCCTGGTGCAGAGTTGCCAGCTGGGGCTAAACCACGGCACGCGCTTGTCCGCGTTTGGCAGGGAAGGGACCGTCCGTCGCCTGGCTCCTGGAGCGACAGGCTGCTGGGCAGAGGGGGAGGCCACCAAAGGTGAGGAGCAGGGCACAGGACAGTAGGAAGAGAGAAGAGAAGAGCGGCAGCCGGCTGGACGGGGGCGGGGGGGCGTGTGTGCGTGTAGTGAGAAGGCACGAGGCAGGGAACAGGACGGCCAGAGAAGGACAGGGAGCCTGACGGAGGTGGAGATACAAGCAGCAGAGAGAGGGGAAGAGAGGCAGCAGAAAGAGGGGGGAAGAGCAGGACACAGACCAACAAAGAAGGAAGAGGAGCAGGCTGGAGACGCACAAAGAACCTGGGGCAGGCAGCACGACAGCGAGGGAGGAAAGAAGAATAGGGGCAGGAAGCTGGACCGAGCGCGATGGAGACAGACAAGACAAGCGACAAGAACAGGGCAGAAAGGGAAGAATGAAGCCACGGGGACAGGGAGCCGAGACAGCCAACAACGGAGGGAAGGGGCCGGGGAGGGAACACCACAAAACAAACCATGGGGCTACGTGGTACAGAGCACGAGAAGGCAGAGAATTAAGAATTAGGGACAGGGAGCCAGAGAAACAACAACAAAAAAAAACACCCAAAACAAAGGGAGATGGGGAGCAAAAGGAATCGCAATGCGTACAGAAAGGAGAGAGAAACAATTCTAAAACAGGGTCACGGGGAAGCCAGAGACAGCAAGATGGAGAAAGGACAAAAGCTACAGGCTACAGGGCAGAGAGGGAAGAATTAATGAATAGACACAGAGAGCTGGGCAGAAAGAGATGGAGAAAGGCTGAAGATCACACGGCCAACAGGGAAGAGAGAAGAGAGGGAGGAATTTTCAAAACAGGGGCAAGAAGCCAGAGAGAGGGAGAGAGGCGCAACAATAAAATGGGGACAGGCCACAGGGCGGCGAGGAGGGAATCGATGAATAAGAACAGGAGACCAAAGAGAACACAATGTAGAATGGAAAAAAGGAACAGCGGCCTACAGGGAAGGAGGAATTAAAGATCAGGCACTGGGAGGCAGACAGAGACACATGAAGAAACAAGTAGGAAAAAAAAAAAAAAAACCACACAACGGCAATGGGCTACAAAGACAGACAGAGAGGGAAGAAATAAAACATAGCAGCAAGGAGCTGGACAGAGAGAGATGAGGACAAACAAATAGCACGGGTCTACGTGACAGAGAACGTGGAATTAGAACACAGAGAGGGGGAGCCGGACAGAGAGAGAGGCCGAGAGAAAAATCTAGACGGGCTACGGCGGGCAGAGGCAGGAATTAAAACCTAGGGACAGGGAGCTGGACAGAGGGAGACGGAGATCACAGGGAACAGCGGCGGGTGCAGGAAGAACAGGAATTCAAGAATAGGGAAAGGGAGCTGGACAGAGAAGAACTCAGGCAGGCAAGTAACAGTAGCAGGGTACAGAGCAGAGCAGACGAACTAAAAAGCGCGGCGGGAGCGTTGAGGCAGACAGAGAGAGATTAAGAAAAAAGTCACGGGCTACGTGGCAAAGCAGGAGGAACTCAGAAACGGGGATGGCAACCAAGGGAGAGTGAGCTGGTGAAGGATAACGGGTATTCAAAGTGAGGGACGGGGAGCTGGGAAAAGCGAGGCAGAGAAAAACAGAATCACAGAGAGAATCACACAAAGCCAAAAAAGAAGAAACTGAACAACAGGAACAGGTGTAACCAAAGCGATGAAATCAACCAACCAGAGACGGTGTTCCATTACGGGAACACGGAGCGTACGAATCAGCGCATCTGTCGATCTGCATTTTAGTCCCTAGGCGATCGTTAATGTCAGCAGAACAACAGACAACGTGCTTCTGTCAGAAAAGGATGACAAAACGCGGTTTCGTGTAGCGCACTGAGAAAACTAGCCAAGACTGCCAAGATTAAGAGCCAAGAAGGTAAAAGGCAATTCTGGCAGGGGGAGATCGCGACCACCGACTCACGGACCACCACCGAGCCTGCGCAGTGATTTACATACGGAACGAGCCAGTTTGTACCGATCAGTAGACAGGACGATAATGAATATGTATGAATACGTAAAATTTTGATCTACAAATTCTACGGGAAAGGTGTGTGAGGTACGCACGCCAGGAGAAGCGATCCCCCGTGCATCTGGCGCCGTGAATAAAGAACGCCTGCTCTTTAATACTAAATCGGCGTTGAGGAGTTGTTTCCGATTTTACCGCGTTTTTCGGTAACACACGGAGTCAGACCAAGAGGGCCAGAGAAAGACAAAATACCGACAGGCTACAGAACAGAGCAGGAGGAATAAAAAAATAAAAACGGAGCCAGAGCCAGGCAGAGAGAGGCGGAGAAAGAAAAAGTAGCCACAGGCTACAGGACAGAGAGAGGGAGGCCTGAAAAGACGGGGAGGCAGGGAGCCACTCAGAGCGAGATGGAGAAAGAAGGGGCGGGGGGGCGCCAAAAAAAAAAAAAAAAAAAAATTTTGCAGCAGGTAAGGAAAGAGAGGGGGCCAGGGGGGAGAGACAGGGAGGGCCCAGGACGCACAAGAGAGGCAACGGGGCCCCAGTGGCCCAGGACTCACCGCGACTCTCGCTCTCAGCGCTGCTGGCACAATTTAGCCGTTCAGATGCTTCTTTCCCCTCCTCTCCGCCCTGCCTCTTCTGCAGCTCCAGACTCTAGGCCGTCCTGCACCTAAAGAGGATACACGGGTGTCTTACCGCTCTTACGAGATGAGGCTTCCTAGGCACGTAGCCTAGCTCGCTCGTGCACTACACGCCCGTACCCAACTCCCGGTTACGCGTACAGACCCTGCGGTGCACGTTGGTGGCCTGGCCCGCTGCGGGCTACAAAGGGGGATCCTCCCTCCCTCACCTGCAGGGACAGGCTCTCTCTTGCCTGCGGCAGGAAGGCAGCTGGCAGCCAGAGCGCCTTCAGTTTCTTCTGCTTTACCTTTCGTTGGCGTCTCCAGCTTCAGCCGAGGCAGCTCCTGTCCACAGCCGGGAAGGGCTCTGTGTGTCCCTTTTCGCCCCCGCGCTGCGAGGATGGCAACGCCGGGCAGAGAGAAGCCACGCAAGCCTGAGACGGCCGCAGTCAACGGCATCCCCGGGGGAAGGACAGACAACCACGTCCTCAGCACGGTCTCTGGGAGAGGGAAAGAAGAAACAGCGACCGTCATTACCGTCGATCGACCCTGGCCAAAGCCCCTCCTTGCGCAGGGGCTTCTGGACACACCGCCCCTTCCCCGCGCTACTGCTAAGGGCCCCTGCGCCGAGGGGGAATCCAGTGCGCTCGAGGGCCGGCTCGCTGCCTTCACGACAGGGCCTGGGGGCGGCCAAGGGCTACGCAGCACGCTTCAGGGGAGGTGCCGGGGCTGGGGGCAGGCGCACGGGGCAAGGGGGGGGCCAGGGGAGGCTGAGCGGGAGCTCCGGTGAGCCGGGGAGGCGGCGGCCATCATCTGCGCCCTGGGCAGGGGGAAAAGGTCCTCCTCCTTTCCCTCTTCCCTTCTGTCAGCTCCCGGGGAACTCACCGCTTCTCGGGGAGCGGCCGCACCTGGAAGCCCCCAGAAATCAACACGAATCCAACCCCAAAAATACACCGCGCCTACCGTACGCGGCACGGCCGCCCGGCACCCGAGCGCCGGAACACCGCGCCTCCCGCCGTGCCCCGGCGAGCCACGTGACAGGGCCGGCAGCCACTGCGCCAGGACTACAGCTCCCGGCATGCTCTGCGCCACAACACGGCCGCCCGGCAGCCACTGCGCCAGGACTACAGCTCCCGGCACGCTCTGCGCCACAACGCGGCCGCCCGGCAGCCGCGCGCCGCAAGGACTACAGCTCCCGGCATGCTCTGCGCCACAACACGGCCGCCCGGCAGCCCCCGCCACAAGGACTACAGCTCCCGGCATGCTCTGCGCCACAACACGGCCGCCCGGCAGCCCCCCGCCACAAGGACTACAGCTCCCGGCACGCTCTGCGCCACAACACGGCCGCCCGGCAGCCGCGCGCCGCAAGGACTACAGCTCCCGGCATGCTCTGCGCCACAACATGGCCGCCCGGCAGCCCCCCGCCACAAGGACTACAGCTCCCGGCACGCTCTGCGCCACAACACGGCCGCCCGCCCAGCCGCCACACGCACCACCACAGCTCCCGCCACGCCGCGAGCCCGCCCTCCCCGCTCTCTCACCCTGCGGGGCACCGTCCCTCCCGCCGATGCACCCGGAAGCCCCACCGAGCCCTCAGCACAGCCTCGCTCTCCCCACCGCCCGCTCCGACCCGCCGCTGCCCCGCCGCAGCCCTCCTCGGGGCTTGACCCGGCACGCAGCGGCCCCCCACCCAGCCCCCGCTCACCTCCTCCCTCGCTACACTCGCAGCCCGCTGACGCTCGGCCACAGCTCCGCTCCGCTCCGCCCTCGGCTCACACTGGCCCCCCGGAGCAGGGCACCACCCCTTTTCCAGGGAGGAGCCGGCACCGCCAGCCCCACTGCCCGCACCTGGGGCTCCTCCAGCCAGACCCCGCCCACAGCTGAGGCGCAGCAGCAACGGGGGGCCCCCTCCCCTCACCCCCACAGTGCACCACCTCCTCCCCTGGGCTCCATCACAGCCCCTTGCCCCACGCCAAGGGAGCGCAAACGCAGCCCTCAGGCCAAAGGAGAGGGCAGCTGTTTGTGCAGGCGCGCACGTAACAAGTCCCAGGAGCGATTCGTGGCTCAGGGTCCCCAACGCTCCCCCTGCCCCAAGGCCACCTCGGCCGCCGTTGCCGCAGCCGCACGGAGCTGGTGGTGGCTGGGATAGTGCTCATTTTCTCCACAGTAGCTAGGAAGGGATACGTTTTGGATTTATGCTCAAAACACCGTTAATAATGTAGAGATGTTTTGGTTCTTGCTGAGCACTGCTTCCACAGTCAGGGCCTCTTCTGGTTCTCTCAGTGCCCCACCAGCAAGTAGGCTGGGACAGCTGGGAAAGCTTTCCCAGCTAACTGACCAAAGGGATATTCCATACCATTTGACATCATGCTCAGCACACGCAGCTGGGGGAAGAAGGGGGAGTCCTTGGGGGGGGGGGGGGGCTACGGCATTTCTCTCCCTAAGTAACCATGACACATGACAGAGCCCTGCTTTCCCAGAGGTGGCTCAACACCTGCCTGCCGAAAAGGAGGAGTGAATTAATTCCTTGCTTTGCTTCCACGCACAGCTTTTGCTTTACCTATTAAACAGTCTTGAGCTCAGCCCATGATTTTTCTCACTTTTACCCTTCCAGCTCTCTCCCCCAGCCCACTGAGGGTGGAGCGAGCAAGCAGCTCCCTGGTGCAGAGTTGCCAGCTGGGGCTAAACCACGGCACGCGCTTGTCCGCGTTTGGCAGGGAAGGGACCGTCCGTCGCCTGGCTCCTGGAGCGACAGGCTGCTGGGCAGAGGGGGAGGCCACCAAAGGTGAGGAGCAGGGCACAGGACAGTAGGAAGAGAGAAGAGAAGAGCGGCAGCCGGCTGGACGGGGGCGGGGGGGCGTGTGTGCGTGTAGTGAGAAGGCACGAGGCAGGGAACAGGACGGCCAGAGAAGGACAGGGAGCCTGACGGAGGTGGAGATACAAGCAGCAGAGAGAGGGGAAGAGAGGCAGCAGAAAGAGGGGGGAAGAGCAGGACACAGACCAACAAAGAAGGAAGAGGAGCAGGCTGGAGACGCACAAAGAACCTGGGGCAGGCAGCACGACAGCGAGGGAGGAAAGAAGAATAGGGGCAGGAAGCTGGACCGAGCGCGATGGAGACAGACAAGACAAGCGACAAGAACAGGGCAGAAAGGGAAGAATGAAGCCACGGGGACAGGGAGCCGAGACAGCCAACAACGGAGGGAAGGGGCCGGGGAGGGAACACCACAAAACAAACCATGGGGCTACGTGGTACAGAGCACGAGAAGGCAGAGAATTAAGAATTAGGGACAGGGAGCCAGAGAAACAACAACAAAAAAAAACACCCAAAACAAAGGGAGATGGGGAGCAAAAGGAATCGCAATGCGTACAGAAAGGAGAGAGAAACAATTCTAAAACAGGGTCACGGGGAAGCCAGAGACAGCAAGATGGAGAAAGGACAAAAGCTACAGGCTACAGGGCAGAGAGGGAAGAATTAATGAATAGACACAGAGAGCTGGGCAGAAAGAGATGGAGAAAGGCTGAAGATCACACGGCCAACAGGGAAGAGAGAAGAGAGGGAGGAATTTTCAAAACAGGGGCAAGAAGCCAGAGAGAGGGAGAGAGGCGCAACAATAAAATGGGGACAGGCCACAGGGCGGCGAGGAGGGAATCGATGAATAAGAACAGGAGACCAAAGAGAACACAATGTAGAATGGAAAAAAGGAACAGCGGCCTACAGGGAAGGAGGAATTAAAGATCAGGCACTGGGAGGCAGACAGAGACACATGAAGAAACAAGTAGGAAAAAAAAAAAAAAAACCACACAACGGCAATGGGCTACAAAGACAGACAGAGAGGGAAGAAATAAAACATAGCAGCAAGGAGCTGGACAGAGAGAGATGAGGACAAACAAATAGCACGGGTCTACGTGACAGAGAACGTGGAATTAGAACACAGAGAGGGGGAGCCGGACAGAGAGAGAGGCCGAGAGAAAAATCTAGACGGGCTACGGCGGGCAGAGGCAGGAATTAAAACCTAGGGACAGGGAGCTGGACAGAGGGAGACGGAGATCACAGGGAACAGCGGCGGGTGCAGGAAGAACAGGAATTCAAGAATAGGGAAAGGGAGCTGGACAGAGAAGAACTCAGGCAGGCAAGTAACAGTAGCAGGGTACAGAGCAGAGCAGACGAACTAAAAAGCGCGGCGGGAGCGTTGAGGCAGACAGAGAGAGATTAAGAAAAAAGTCACGGGCTACGTGGCAAAGCAGGAGGAACTCAGAAACGGGGATGGCAACCAAGGGAGAGTGAGCTGGTGAAGGATAACGGGTATTCAAAGTGAGGGACGGGGAGCTGGGAAAAGCGAGGCAGAGAAAAACAGAATCACAGAGAGAATCACACAAAGCCAAAAAAGAAGAAACTGAACAACAGGAACAGGTGTAACCAAAGCGATGAAATCAACCAACCAGAGACGGTGTTCCATTACGGGAACACGGAGCGTACGAATCAGCGCATCTGTCGATCTGCATTTTAGTCCCTAGGCGATCGTTAATGTCAGCAGAACAACAGACAACGTGCTTCTGTCAGAAAAGGATGACAAAACGCGGTTTCGTGTAGCGCACTGAGAAAACTAGCCAAGACTGCCAAGATTAAGAGCCAAGAAGGTAAAAGGCAATTCTGGCAGGGGGAGATCGCGACCACCGACTCACGGACCACCACCGAGCCTGCGCAGTGATTTACATACGGAACGAGCCAGTTTGTACCGATCAGTAGACAGGACGATAATGAATATGTATGAATACGTAAAATTTTGATCTACAAATTCTACGGGAAAGGTGTGTGAGGTACGCACGCCAGGAGAAGCGATCCCCCGTGCATCTGGCGCCGTGAATAAAGAACGCCTGCTCTTTAATACTAAATCGGCGTTGAGGAGTTGTTTCCGATTTTACCGCGTTTTTCGGTAACACACGGAGTCAGACCAAGAGGGCCAGAGAAAGACAAAATACCGACAGGCTACAGAACAGAGCAGGAGGAATAAAAAAATAAAAACGGAGCCAGAGCCAGGCAGAGAGAGGCGGAGAAAGAAAAAGTAGCCACAGGCTACAGGACAGAGAGAGGGAGGCCTGAAAAGACGGGGAGGCAGGGAGCCACTCAGAGCGAGATGGAGAAAGAAGGGGCGGGGGGGCGCCAAAAAAAAAAAAAAAAAAAATTTTGCAGCAGGTAAGGAAAGAGAGGGGGCCAGGGGGGAGAGACAGGGAGGGCCCAGGATGCACAAGAGAGGCAACGGGGCCCCAGTGGCCCAGGACTCACCGCGACTCTCGCTCTCAGCGCTGCTGGCACAATTTAGCCGTTCAGATGCTTCTTTCCCCTCCTCTCCGCCCTGCCTCTTCTGCAGCTCCAGACTCTAGGCCGTCCTCCACCTAAAGAGGATACATGGGTGTCTTACCGCTCTTACGAGATGAGGCTTCCTAGGCACGTAGCCTAGCTCGCTCGTGCACTACACGCCCGTACCCAACTCCCGGTTACGCGTACAGACCCTGCGGTGCACGTTGGGGGCCTGGCCCGCTGCGGGCTACGAAGGGGGATCCTCCCTCCCTCACCTGCAGGGACAGGCTCTCTCTTGCCTGCGGCAGGAAGGCAGCTGGCAGCCAGAGCGCCTTCAGTTTCTTCTGCTTTACCTTTCGTTGGCGTCTCCAGCTTCAGCCGAGGCAGCTCCTGTCCACAGCCGGGAAGGGCTCTGTGTGTCCCTTTTCGCCCCCGCGCTGCGAGGATGGCAACACCGGGCAGAGAGAAGCCACGCAAGCCTGAGACGGCTGCAGTCAACGGCATCCCCGGGGGAAGGACAGACAACCACGTCCTCAGCACGGTCTCTGGGAGAGGGAAAGAAGAAACAGCGACCGTCATTACCGTCGATCGACCCTGGCCAAAGCCCCTCCTTGCGCAGGGGCTTCTGGACACACCGCCCCTTCCCCGCGCTACTGCTAAGGGCCCCTGCGCCGAGGGGGAATCCAGTGCGCTCGAGGGCCGGCTCGCTGCCTTCACGACAGGGCCTGGGGGCGGCCAAGGGCTACGCAGCACGCTTCAGGGGAGGTGCCGGGGCTGGGGGCAGGCGCACGGGGCAAGGGGGGGGCCAGGGGAGGCTGAGCGGGAGCTCCGGTGAGCCGGGGAGGCGGCGGCCATCATCTGCGCCCTGGGCAGGGGGAAAAGGTCCTCCTCCTTTCCCTCTTCCCTTCTGTCAGCTCCCGGGGAACTCACCGCTTCTCGGGGAGCGGCCGCACCTGGAAGCCCCCAGAAATCAACACGAATCCAACCCCAAAAATACACCGCGCCTACCGTACGCGGCACGGCCGCCCGGCACCCGAGCGCCGGAACACCGCGCCTCCCGCCGCGCCCCGGCGAGCCACGTGACAGGGCCGGCAGCCACTGCGCCAGGACTACAGCTCCCGGCATGCTCTGCGCCACAACACGGCCGCCCGGCAGCCCCCCGCCACAAGGACTACAGCTCCCGCCATGCTCTGCGCCACAACACGGCCGCCCGGCAGCCCCCCGCCACAAGGACTACAGCTCCCGCCATGCTCTGCGCCACAACACGGCCGCCCGGCAGCCCCCCGCCACAAGGACTACAGCTCCCGGCACGCTCTGCGCCACAACACGGCCGCCCGGCAGCCCCCCGCCACAAGGACTACAGCTCCCGGCATGCTCTGCGCCACAACGGGGCCGCCCGGCAGCCGCGCGCCGCAAGGACTACAGCTCCCGGCATGCTCTGCGCCACAACACGGCCGCCCGGCAGCCCCCCGCCACAAGGACTACAGCTCCCGGCATGCTCTGCGCCACAACACGGCCGCCCGGCAGCCCCCCGCCACAAGGACTACAGCTCCCGGCACGCTCTGCGCCACAACACGGCCGCCCGGCAGCCCCCCGCCACAAGGACTACAGCTCCCGCCATGCTCTGCGCCACAACACGGCCGCCCGGCAGCCCCCCGCCGCAAGGACTACAGCTCCCGGCATGCTCTGCGCCACAACACGGCCGCCCGGCAGCCCCCCGCCGCAAGGACTACAGCTCCCGGCATGCTCTGCGCCACAACACGGCCGCCCGGCAGCCCCCCGCCACAAGGACTACAGCTCCCGGCACGCTCTGCGCCACAACATGGCCGCCCGGCAGCCCCCCGCCACAAGGACTACAGCTCCCGGCACGCTCTGCGCCACAACACGGCCGCCCGGCAGCCCCCCGCCACAAGGACTACAGCTCCCGGCATGCTCTGCGCCACAACACGGCCGCCCGGCAGCCCCCCGACACAAGGACTACAGCTCCCGGCATGCTCTGCGCCACAACACGGCCGCCCGCCCAGCCGCCACACGCACCACCACAGCTCCCGCCACGCCGCGAGCCCGCCCTCCCCGCTCTCTCACCCTGCGGGGCACCGTCCCTCCCGCCGATGCACCCGGAAGCCCCACCGAGCCCTCAGCACAGCCTCGCTCTCCCCACCGCCCGCTCCGACCCGCCGCTGCCCCGCCGCAGCCCTCCTCGGGGCTTGACCCGGCACGCAGCGGCCCCCCACCCAGCCCCCGCTCACCTCCTCCCTCGCTACACTCGCAGCCCGCTGACGCTCGGCCACAGCTCCGCTCCGCTCCGCCCTCGGCTCACACTGGCCCCCCGGAGCAGGGCACCACCCCTTTTCCAGGGAGGAGCCGGCACCGCCAGCCCCACTGCCCGCACCTGGGGCTCCTCCAGCCAGACCCCGCCCACAGCTGAGGCGCAGCAGCAACGGGGGGCCCCCTCCCCTCACCCCCACAGTGCACCACCTCCTCCCCCGGGCTCCATCACAGCCCCTTGCCCCACGCCAAGGGAGCGCAAACGCAGCCCTCAGGCCAAAGGAGAGGGCAGCTGTTGGTGCAGGCGCGCACGTAACAAGTCCCAGGAGCGATTCGTGGCTCAGGGTCCCCAACGCTCCCCCTGCCCCAAGGCCACCTCGGCCGCCGTTGCCGCAGCCGCACGGAGCTGGTGGTGGCTGGGATAGTGCTCATTTTCTCCACAGTAGCTAGGAAGGGATACGTTTTGGATTTATGCTCAAAACACCGTTAATAATGTAGAGATGTTTTGGTTCTTGCTGAGCACTGCTTCCACAGTCAGGGCCTCTTCTGGTTCTCTCAGTGCCCCACCAGCAAGTAGGCTGGGACAGCTGGGAAAGCTTTCCCAGCTAACTGACCAAAGGGATATTCCATACCATTTGACATCATGCTCAGCACACGCAGCTGGGGGAAGAAGGGGGAGTCCTTGGGGGGGGGGGGGGCTACGGCATTTCTCTCCCTAAGTAACCATGACACATGACAGAGCCCTGCTTTCCCAGAGGTGGCTCAACACCTGCCCGCCGAAAAGGAGGAGTGAATTAATTCCTTGCTTTGCTTCCACGCACAGCTTTTGCTTTACCTATTAAACAGTCTTGATCTCAGCCCATGATTTTTCTCACTTTTACCCTTCCAGCTCTCTCCCCCAGCCCACTGAGGGTGGAGCGAGCAAGCAGCTCCCTGGTGCAGAGTTGCCAGCTGGGGCTAAACCACGGCACGCGCTTGTCCGCGTTTGGCAGGAAAGGGACCGTCCGTCGCCTGGCTCCTGGAGCGACGGGCTGCTGGGCAGAGGGGGAGGCCACCAAAGGTGAGGAGCAGGGCACAGGACAGTAGGAAGAGAGAAGAGAAGAGAAGAGCGGCAGCCAGCTGGACGGGGGCGGGGGGGCGTGTGTGCGTGTAGTGAGAAGGCACGAGGCAGGGAACAGGACGGCCAGAGAAGGACAGGGAGCCTGACGGAGGTGGAGATACAAGCAGCAGAGAGAGGGGAAGAGAGGCAGCAGAAAGAGGGGGGAAGAGCAGGACACAGACCAACAAAGAAGGAAGAGGAGCAGGCTGGAGACGCACAAAGAACCTGGGGCAGGCAGCACGACAGCGAGGGAGGAAAGAAGAATAGGGGCAGGAAGCTGGACCGAGCGCGATGGAGACAGACAAGACAAGCGACAAGAACAGGGCAGAAAGGGAAGAATGAAGCCACGGGGACAGGGAGCCGAGACAGCCAACAACGGAGGGAAGGGGCCGGGGAGGGAACACCACAAAACAAACCATGGGGCTACGTGGTACAGAGCACGAGAAGGCAGAGAATTAAGAATTAGGGACAGGGAGCCAGAGAAACAACAACAAAAAAAAACACCCAAAACAAAGGGAGATGGGGAGCAAAAGGAATCGCAATGCGTACAGAAAGGAGAGAGAAACAATTCTAAAACAGGGTCACGGGGAAGCCAGAGACAGCAAGATGGAGAAAGGACAAAAGCTACAGGCTACAGGGCAGAGAGGGAAGAATTAATGAATAGACACAGAGAGCTGGGCAGAAAGAGATGGAGAAAGGCTGAAGATCACACGGCCAACAGGGAAGAGAGAAGAGAGGGAGGAATTTTCAAAACAGGGGCAAGAAGCCAGAGAGAGGGAGAGAGGCGCAACAATAAAATGGGGACAGGCCACAGGGCGGCGAGGAGGGAATCGATGAATAAGAACAGGAGACCAAAGAGAACACAATGTAGAATGGAAAAAAGGAACAGCGGCCTACAGGGAAGGAGGAATTAAAGATCAGGCACTGGGAGGCAGACAGAGACACATGAAGAAACAAGTAGGAAAAAAAAAAAAAAAACCACACAACGGCAATGGGCTACAAAGACAGACAGAGAGGGAAGAAATAAAACATAGCAGCAAGGAGCTGGACAGAGAGAGATGAGGACAAACAAATAGCACGGGTCTACGTGACAGAGAACGTGGAATTAGAACACAGAGAGGGGGAGCCGGACAGAGAGAGAGGCCGAGAGAAAAATCTAGACGGGCTACGGCGGGCAGAGGCAGGAATTAAAACCTAGGGACAGGGAGCTGGACAGAGGGAGACGGAGATCACAGGGAACAGCGGCGGGTGCAGGAAGAACAGGAATTCAAGAATAGGGAAAGGGAGCTGGACAGAGAAGAACTCAGGCAGGCAAGTAACAGTAGCAGGGTACAGAGCAGAGCAGACGAACTAAAAAGCGCGGCGGGAGCGTTGAGGCAGACAGAGAGAGATTAAGAAAAAAGTCACGGGCTACGTGGCAAAGCAGGAGGAACTCAGAAACGGGGATGGCAACCAAGGGAGAGTGAGCTGGTGAAGGATAACGGGTATTCAAAGTGAGGGACGGGGAGCTGGGAAAAGCGAGGCAGAGAAAAACAGAATCACAGAGAGAATCACACAAAGCCAAAAAAGAAGAAACTGAACAACAGGAACAGGTGTAACCAAAGCGATGAAATCAACCAACCAGAGACGGTGTTCCATTACGGGAACACGGAGCGTACGAATCAGCGCATCTGTCGATCTGCATTTTAGTCCCTAGGCGATCGTTAATGTCAGCAGAACAACAGACAACGTGCTTCTGTCAGAAAAGGATGACAAAACGCGGTTTCGTGTAGCGCACTGAGAAAACTAGCCAAGACTGCCAAGATTAAGAGCCAAGAAGGTAAAAGGCAATTCTGGCAGGGGGAGATCGCGACCACCGACTCACGGACCACCACCGAGCCTGCGCAGTGATTTACATACGGAACGAGCCAGTTTGTACCGATCAGTAGACAGGACGATAATGAATATGTATGAATACGTAAAATTTTGATCTACAAATTCTACGGGAAAGGTGTGTGAGGTACGCACGCCAGGAGAAGCGATCCCCCGTGCATCTGGCGCCGTGAATAAAGAACGCCTGCTCTTTAATACTAAATCGGCGTTGAGGAGTTGTTTCCGATTTTACCGCGTTTTTCGGTAACACACGGAGTCAGACCAAGAGGGCCAGAGAAAGACAAAATACCGACAGGCTACAGAACAGAGCAGGAGGAATAAAAAAATAAAAACGGAGCCAGAGCCAGGCAGAGAGAGGCGGAGAAAGAAAAAGTAGCCACAGGCTACAGGACAGAGAGAGGGAGGCCTGAAAAGACGGGGAGGCAGGGAGCCACTCAGAGCGAGATGGAGAAAGAAGGGGCGGGGGGGCGCCAAAAAAAAAAAAAAAAAAAATTTTGCAGCAGGTAAGGAAAGAGAGGGGGCCAGGGGGGAGAGACAGGGAGGGCCCAGGACGCACAAGAGAGGCAACGGGGCCCCAGTGGCCCAGGACTCACCGCGACTCTCGCTCTCAGCGCTGCTGGCACAATTTAGCCGTTCAGATGCTTCTTTCCCCTCCTCTCCGCCCTGCCTCTTCTGCAGCTCCAGACTCTAGGCCGTCCTCCACCTAAAGAGGATACACGGGTGTCTTACCGCTCTTACGAGATGAGGCTTCCTAGGCACGTAGCCTAGCTCGCTCGTGCACTACACGCCCGTACCCAACTCCCGGTTACGCGTACAGACCCTGCGGTGCACGTTGGTGGCCTGGCCCGCTGCGGGCTACAAAGGGGGATCCTCCCTCCCTCACCTGCAGGGACAGGCTCTCTCTTGCCTGCGGCAGGAAGGCAGCTGGCAGCCAGAGCGCCTTCAGTTTCTTCTGCTTTACCTTTCGTTGGCGTCTCCAGCTTCAGCCGAGGCAGCTCCTGTCCACAGCCGGGAAGGGCTCTGTGTGTCCCTTTTCGCCCCCGCGCTGCGAGGATGGCAACACCGGGCAGAGAGAAGCCACGCAAGCCTGAGACGGCCGCAGTCAACGGCATCCCCGGGGGAAGGACAGACAACCACGTCCTCAGCACGGTCTCTGGGAGAGGGAAAGAAGAAACAGCGACCGTCATTACCGTCGATCGACCCTGGCCAAAGCCCCTCCTTGCGCAGGGGCTTCTGGACACACCGCCCCTTCCCCGCGCTACTGCTAAGGGCCCCTGCGCCGAGGGGGAATCCAGTGCGCTCGAGGGCCGGCTCGCTGCCTTCACGACAGGGCCTGGGGGCGGCCAAGGGCTACGCAGCACGCTTCAGGGGAGGTGCCGGGGCTGGGGGCAGGCGCACGGGGCAAGGGGGGGCCAGGGGAGGCTGAGCGGGAGCTCCGGTGAGCCGGGGAGGCGGCGGCCATCATCTGCGCCCTGGGCAGGGGGAAAAGGTCCTCCTCCTTTCCCTCTTCCCTTCTGTCAGCTCCCGGGGAACTCACCGCTTCTCGGGGAGCGGCCGCACCTGGAAGCCCCCAGAAATCAACACGAATCCAACCCCAAAAATACACCGCGCCTACCGTACGCGGCACGGCCGCCCGGCACCCGAGCGCCGGAACACCGCGCCTCCCGCCGCGCCCCGGCGAGCCACGTGACAGGGCCGGCAGCCACTGCGCCAGGACTACAGCTCCCGGCACGCTCTGCGCCACAACACGGCCGCCCGGCAGCCGCGCGCCGCAAGGACTACAGCTCCCGGCATGCTCTGCGCCACAACATGGCCGCCCGGCAGCCCCCCGCCACAAGGACTACAGCTCCCGGCACGCTCTGCGCCACAACACGGCCGCCCGGCAGCCCCCCGCCACAAGGACTACAGCTCCCGGCATGCTCTGCGCCACAACACGGCCGCCCGGCAGCCCCCCGCCGCAAGGACTACAGCTCCCGGCACGCTCTGCGCCACAACACGGCCGCCCGGCAGCCCCCCGCCGCAAGGACTACAGCTCCCGGCACGCTCTGCGCCACAACACGGCCGCCCGGCAGCCACTGCGCCAGGACTACAGCTCCCGGCACGCTCTGCGCCACAACACGGCCGCCCGGCAGCCCCCCGCCACAAGGACTACAGCTCCCGCCATGCTCTGCGCCACAACATGGCCGCCCGGCAGCCCCCCGCCACAAGGACTACAGCTCCCGGCATGCTCTGCGCCACAACACGGCCGCCCGCCCAGCCGCCACACGCACCACCACAGCTCCCGCCACGCCGCGAGCCCGCCCTCCCCGCTCTCTCACCCTGCGGGGCACCGTCCCTCCCGCCGATGCACCCGGAAGCCCCACCGAGCCCTCAGCACAGCCTCGCTCTCCCCACCGCCCGCTCCGACCCGCCGCTGCCCCGCCGCAGCCCTCCTCGGGGCTTGACCCGGCACGCAGCGGCCCCCCCACCCAGCCCCCGCTCACCTCCTCCCTCGCTACACTCGCAGCCCGCTGACGCTCGGCCACAGCTCCGCTCCGCTCCGCCCTCGGCTCACACTGGCCCCCCGGAGCAGGGCACCACCCCTTTTCCAGGGAGGAGCCGGCACCGCCAGCCCCACTGCCCGCACCTGGGGCTCCTCCAGCCAGACCCCGCCCACAGCTGAGGCGCAGCAGCAACGGGGGGCCCCCTCCCCTCACCCCCACAGTGCACCACCTCCTCCCCTGGGCTCCATCACAGCCCCTTGCCCCACGCCAAGGGAGCGCAAACGCAGCCCTCAGGCCAAAGGAGAGGGCAGCTGTTGGTGCAGGCGCGCACGTAACAAGTCCCAGGAGCGATTCGTGGCTCAGGGTCCCCAACGCTCCCCCTGCCCCAAGGCCACCTCGGCCGCCGTTGCCGCAGCCGCACGGAGCTGGTGGTGGCTGGGATAGTGCTCATTTTCTCCACAGTAGCTAGGAAGGGATACGTTTTGGATTTATGCTCAAAACACCGTTAATAATGTAGAGATGTTTTGGTTCTTGCTGAGCACTGCTTCCACAGTCAGGGCCTCTTCTGGTTCTCTCAGTGCCCCACCAGCAAGTAGGCTGGGACAGCTGGGAAAGCTTTCCCAGCTAACTGACCAAAGGGATATTCCATACCATTTGACATCATGCTCAGCACACGCAGCTGGGGGAAGAAGGGGGAGTCCTTGGGGGGGGGGGGGGGCTACGGCATTTCTCTCCCTAAGTAACCATGACACATGACAGAGCCCTGCTTTCCCAGAGGTGGCTCAACACCTGCCTGCCGAAAAGGAGGAGTGAATTAATTCCTTGCTTTGCTTCCACGCACAGCTTTTGCTTTACCTATTAAACAGTCTTGATCTCAGCCCATGATTTTTCTCACTTTTACCCTTCCAGCTCTCTCCCCCAGCCCACTGAGGGTGGAGCGAGCAAGCAGCTCCCTGGTGCAGAGTTGCCAGCTGGGGCTAAACCACGGCACGCGCTTGTCCGCGTTTGGCAGGGAAGGGACCGTCCGTCGCCTGGCTCCTGGAGCGACAGGCTGCTGGGCAGAGGGGGAGGCCACCAAAGGTGAGGAGCAGGGCACAGGACAGTAGGAAGAGAGAAGAGAAGAGCGGCAGCCAGCTGGACGGGGGCGGGGGGGCGTGTGTGCGTGTAGTGAGAAGGCACGAGGCAGGGAACAGGACGGCCAGAGAAGGACAGGGAGCCTGACGGAGGTGGAGATACAAGCAGCAGAGAGAGGGGAAGAGAGGCAGCAGAAAGAGGGGGGAAGAGCAGGACACAGACCAACAAAGAAGGAAGAGGAGCAGGCTGGAGACGCACAAAGAACCTGGGGCAGGCAGCACGACAGCGAGGGAGGAAAGAAGAATAGGGGCAGGAAGCTGGACCGAGCGCGATGGAGACAGACAAGACAAGCGACAAGAACAGGGCAGAAAGGGAAGAATGAAGCCACGGGGACAGGGAGCCGAGACAGCCAACAACGGAGGGAAGGGGCCGGGGAGGGAACACCACAAAACAAACCATGGGGCTACGTGGTACAGAGCACGAGAAGGCAGAGAATTAAGAATTAGGGACAGGGAGCCAGAGAAACAACAACAAAAAAAAACACCCAAAACAAAGGGAGATGGGGAGCAAAAGGAATCGCAATGCGTACAGAAAGGAGAGAGAAACAATTCTAAAACAGGGTCACGGGGAAGCCAGAGACAGCAAGATGGAGAAAGGACAAAAGCTACAGGCTACAGGGCAGAGAGGGAAGAATTAATGAATAGACACAGAGAGCTGGGCAGAAAGAGATGGAGAAAGGCTGAAGATCACACGGCCAACAGGGAAGAGAGAAGAGAGGGAGGAATTTTCAAAACAGGGGCAAGAAGCCAGAGAGAGGGAGAGAGGCGCAACAATAAAATGGGGACAGGCCACAGGGCGGCGAGGAGGGAATCGATGAATAAGAACAGGAGACCAAAGAGAACACAATGTAGAATGGAAAAAAGGAACAGCGGCCTACAGGGAAGGAGGAATTAAAGATCAGGCACTGGGAGGCAGACAGAGACACATGAAGAAACAAGTAGGGAAAAAAAAAAAAAAAAACCACACAACGGCAATGGGCTACAAAGACAGACAGAGAGGGAAGAAATAAAACATAGCAGCAAGGAGCTGGACAGAGAGAGATGAGGACAAACAAATAGCACGGGTCTACGTGACAGAGAACGTGGAATTAGAACACAGAGAGGGGGAGCCGGACAGAGAGAGAGGCCGAGAGAAAAATCTAGACGGGCTACGGCGGGCAGAGGCAGGAATTAAAACCTAGGGACAGGGAGCTGGACAGAGGGAGACGGAGATCACAGGGAACAGCGGCGGGTGCAGGAAGAACAGGAATTCAAGAATAGGGAAAGGGAGCTGGACAGAGAAGAACTCAGGCAGGCAAGTAACAGTAGCAGGGTACAGAGCAGAGCAGACGAACTAAAAAGCGCGGCGGGAGCGTTGAGGCAGACAGAGAGAGATTAAGAAAAAAGTCACGGGCTACGTGGCAAAGCAGGAGGAACTCAGAAACGGGGATGGCAACCAAGGGAGAGTGAGCTGGTGAAGGATAACGGGTATTCAAAGTGAGGGACGGGGAGCTGGGAAAAGCGAGGCAGAGAAAAACAGAATCACAGAGAGAATCACACAAAGCCAAAAAAGAAGAAACTGAACAACAGGAACAGGTGTAACCAAAGCGATGAAATCAACCAACCAGAGACGGTGTTCCATTACGGGAACACGGAGCGTACGAATCAGCGCATCTGTCGATCTGCATTTTAGTCCCTAGGCGATCGTTAATGTCAGCAGAACAACAGACAACGTGCTTCTGTCAGAAAAGGATGACAAAACGCGGTTTCGTGTAGCGCACTGAGAAAACTAGCCAAGACTGCCAAGATTAAGAGCCAAGAAGGTAAAAGGCAATTCTGGCAGGGGGAGATCGCGACCACCGACTCACGGACCACCACCGAGCCTGCGCAGTGATTTACATACGGAACGAGCCAGTTTGTACCGATCAGTAGACAGGACGATAATGAATATGTATGAATACGTAAAATTTTGATCTACAAATTCTACGGGAAAGGTGTGTGAGGTACGCACGCCAGGAGAAGCGATCCCCCGTGCATCTGGCGCCGTGAATAAAGAACGCCTGCTCTTTAATACTAAATCGGCGTTGAGGAGTTGTTTCCGATTTTACCGCGTTTTTCGGTAACACACGGAGTCAGACCAAGAGGGCCAGAGAAAGACAAAATACCGACAGGCTACAGAACAGAGCAGGAGGAATAAAAAAATAAAAACGGAGCCAGAGCCAGGCAGAGAGAGGCGGAGAAAGAACAAGTAGCCACAGGCTACAGGACAGAGAGAGGGAGGCCTGAAAAGACGGGGAGGCAGGGAGCCACTCAGAGCGAGATGGAGAAAGAAGGGGCGGGGGGGCGCCAAAAAAAAAAAAAAAAAAAATTTTGCAGCAGGTAAGGAAAGAGAGGGGGCCAGGGGGGAGAGACAGGGAGGGCCCAGGATGCACAAGAGAGGCAACGGGGCCCCAGTGGCCCAGGACTCACCGCGACTCTCGCTCTCAGCGCTGCTGGCACAATTTAGCCGTTCAGATGCTTCTTTCCCCTCCTCTCCGCCCTGCCTCTTCTGCAGCTCCAGACTCTAGGCCGTCCTCCACCTAAAGAGGATACATGGGTGTCTTACCGCTCTTACGAGATGAGGCTTCCTAGGCACGTAGCCTAGCTCGCTCGTGCACTACACGCCCGTACCCAACTCCCGGTTACGCGTACAGACCCTGCGGTGCACGTTGGTGGCCTGGCCCGCTGCGGGCTACGAAGGGGGATCCTCCCTCCCTCACCTGCAGGGACAGGCTCTCTCTTGCCTGCGGCAGGAAGGCAGCTGGCAGCCAGAGCGCCTTCAGTTTCTTCTGCTTTACCTTTCGTTGGCGTCTCCAGCTTCAGCCGAGGCAGCTCCTGTCCACAGCCGGGAAGGGCTCTGTGTGTCCCTTTTCGCCCCCGCGCTGCGAGGATGGCAACACCGGGCAGAGAGAAGCCACGCAAGCCTGAGACGGCTGCAGTCAACGGCATCCCCGGGGGAAGGACAGACAACCACGTCCTCAGCACGGTCTCTGGGAGAGGGAAAGAAGAAACAGCGACCGTCATTACCGTCGATCGACCCTGGCCAAAGCCCCTCCTTGCGCAGGGGCTTCTGGACACACCGCCCCTTCCCCGCGCTACTGCTAAGGGCCCCTGCGCCGAGGGGGAATCCAGTGCGCTCGAGGGCCGGCTCGCTGCCTTCACGACAGGGCCTGGGGGCGGCCAAGGGCTACGCAGCACGCTTCAGGGGAGGTGCCGGGGCTGGGGGCAGGCGCACGGGGCAAGGGGGGGGCCAGGGGAGGCTGAGCGGGAGCTCCGGTGAGCCGGGGAGGCGGCGGCCATCATCTGCGCCCTGGGCAGGGGGAAAAGGTCCTCCTCCTTTCCCTCTTCCCTTCTGTCAGCTCCCGGGGAACTCACCGCTTCTCGGGGAGCGGCCGCACCTGGAAGCCCCCAGAAATCAACACGAATCCAACCCCAAAAATACACCGCGCCTACCGTACGCGGCACGGCCGCCCGGCACCCGAGCGCCGGAACACCGCGCCTCCCGCCGCGCCCCGGCGAGCCACGTGACAGGGCCGGCAGCCACTGCGCCAGGACTACAGCTCCCGGCATGCTCTGCGCCACAACACGGCCGCCCGGCAGCCCCCCGCCACAAGGACTACAGCTCCCGCCATGCTCTGCGCCACAACACGGCCGCCCGGCAGCCCCCCGCCACAAGGACTACAGCTCCCGCCATGCTCTGCGCCACAACACGGCCGCCCGGCAGCCCCCCGCCACAAGGACTACAGCTCCCGGCACGCTCTGCGCCACAACACGGCCGCCCGGCAGCCCCCCGCCACAAGGACTACAGCTCCCGGCATGCTCTGCGCCACAACGGGGCCGCCCGGCAGCCGCGCGCCGCAAGGACTACAGCTCCCGGCATGCTCTGCGCCACAACACGGCCGCCCGGCAGCCCCCCGCCACAAGGACTACAGCTCCCGCCATGCTCTGCGCCACAACACGGCCGCCCGGCAGCCCCCCGCCACAAGGACTACAGCTCCCGGCACGCTCTGCGCCACAACACGGCCGCCCGGCAGCCCCCCGCCGCAAGGACTACAGCTCCCGCCATGCTCTGCGCCACAACGCGGCCGCCCGGCAGCCCCCCGCCGCAAGGACTACAGCTCCCGGCATGCTCTGCGCCACAACATGGCCGCCCGGCAGCCCCCCGCCGCAAGGACTACAGCTCCCGGCACGCTCTGCGCCACAACACGGCCGCCCGGCAGCCCCCCGCCGCAAGGACTACAGCTCCCGGCATGCTCTGCGCCACAACACGGCCGCCCGGCAGCCCCCCGCCGCAAGGACTACAGCTCCCGGCATGCTCTGCGCCACAACACGGCCGCCCGGCAGCCCCCCGCCACAAGGACTACAGCTCCCGGCACGCTCTGCGCCACAACATGGCCGCCCGGCAGCCCCCCGCCACAAGGACTACAGCTCCCGGCACGCTCTGCGCCACAACACGGCCGCCCGCCCAGCCGCCACACGCACCACCACAGCTCCCGCCACGCCGCGAGCCCGCCCTCCCCGCTCTCTCACCCTGCGGGGCACCGTCCCTCCCGCCGATGCACCCGGAAGCCCCACCGAGCCCTCAGCACAGCCTCGCTCTCCCCACCGCCCGCTCCGACCCGCCGCTGCCCCGCCGCAGCCCTCCTCGGGGCTTGACCCGGCACGCAGCGGCCCCCCACCCAGCCCCCGCTCACCTCCTCCCTCGCTACACTCGCAGCCCGCTGACGCTCGGCCACAGCTCCGCTCCGCCCCGCCCTCGGCTCACACTGGCCCCCCGGAGCAGGGCACCACCCCTTTTCCAGGGAGGAGCCGGCACCGCCAGCCCCACTGCCCGCACCTGGGGCTCCTCCAGCCAGACCCCGCCCACAGCTGAGGCGCAGCAGCAACGGGGGGCCCCCTCCCCTCACCCCCACAGTGCACCACCTCCTCCCCCGGGCTCCATCACAGCCCCTTGCCCCACGCCAAGGGAGCGCAAACGCAGCCCTCAGGCCAAAGGAGAGGGCAGCTGTTTGTGCAGGCGCGCACGTAACAAGTCCCAGGAGCGATTCGTGGCTCAGGGTCCCCAACGCTCCCCCTGCCCCAAGGCCACCTCGGCCGCCGTTGCCGCAGCCGCACGGAGCTGGTGGTGGCTGGGATAGTGCTCATTTTCTCCACAGTAGCTAGGAAGGGATACGTTTTGGATTTATGCTCAAAACACCGTTAATAATGTAGAGATGTTTTGGTTCTTGCTGAGCACTGCTTCCACAGTCAGGGCCTCTTCTGGTTCTCTCAGTGCCCCACCAGCAAGTAGGCTGGGACAGCTGGGAAAGCTTTCCCAGCTAACTGACCAAAGGGATATTCCATACCATTTGACATCATGCTCAGCACACGCAGCTGGGGGAAGAAGGGGGAGTCCTTGGGGGGGGGGGGGGCTACGGCATTTCTCTCCCTAAGTAACCATGACACATGACAGAGCCCTGCTTTCCCAGAGGTGGCTCAACACCTGCCTGCCGAAAAGGAGGAGTGAATTAATTCCTTGCTTTGCTTCCACGCACAGCTTTTGCTTTACCTATTAAACAGTCTTGATCTCAGCCCATGATTTTTCTCACTTTTACCCTTCCAGCTCTCTCCCCCAGCCCACTGAGGGTGGAGCGAGCAAGCAGCTCCCTGGTGCAGAGTTGCCAGCTGGGGCTAAACCACGGCACGCGCTTGTCCGCGTTTGGCAGGGAAGGGACCGTCCGTCGCCCGGCTCCTGGAGCGACAGGCTGCTGGGCAGAGGGGGAGGCCACCAAAGGTGAGGAGCAGGGCACAGGACAGTAGGAAGAGAGAAGAGAAGAGAAGAGAAGAGCGGCAGCCAGCTGGACGGGGGCGTGGGGGCGTGTGTGCGTGTAGTGAGAAGGCACGAGGCAGGGAACAGGACGGCCAGAGAAGGACAGGGAGCCTGACGGAGGTGGAGATACAAGCAGCAGAGAGAGGGGAAGAGAGGCAGCAGAAAGAGGGAAGAGCAGGACACAGACCAACAAAGAAGGAAGAGGAGCAGGCTGGAGACGCACAAAGAACCTGGGGCAGGCAGCACGACAGCGAGGGAGGAAAGAAGAATAGGGGCAGGAAGCTGGACCGAGCGCGATGGAGACAGACAAGACAAGCGACAAGAACAGGGCAGAAAGGGAAGAATGAAGCCACGGGGACAGGGAGCCGAGACAGCCAACAACGGAGGGAAGGGGCCGGGGAGGGAACACCACAAAACAAACCATGGGGCTACGTGGTACAGAGCACGAGAAGGCAGAGAATTAAGAATTAGGGACAGGGAGCCAGAGAAACAACAACAAAAAAAAACACCCAAAACAAAGGGAGATGGGGAGCAAAAGGAATCGCAATGCGTACAGAAAGGAGAGAGAAACAATTCTAAAACAGGGTCACGGGGAAGCCAGAGACAGCAAGATGGAGAAAGGACAAAAGCTACAGGCTACAGGGCAGAGAGGGAAGAATTAATGAATAGACACAGAGAGCTGGGCAGAAAGAGATGGAGAAAGGCTGAAGATCACACGGCCAACAGGGAAGAGAGAAGAGAGGGAGGAATTTTCAAAACAGGGGCAAGAAGCCAGAGAGAGGGAGAGAGGCGCAACAATAAAATGGGGACAGGCCACAGGGCGGCAAGGAGGGAATCGATGAATAAGAACAGGAGACCAAAGAGAACACAATGTAGAATGGAAAAAAGGAACAGCGGCCTACAGGGAAGGAGGAATTAAAGATCAGGCACTGGGAGGCAGACAGAGACACATGAAGAAACAAGTAGGAAAAAAAAAAAACAAAAAACACACACAACGGCAATGGGCTACAAAGACAGACAGAGAGGGAAGAAATAAAACATAGCAGCAAGGAGCTGGACAGAGAGAGATGAGGACAAACAAACAGCACGGTCTACGTGACAGAGAACGTGGAATTAGAACACAGAGAGGGGGAGCTGGACAGAGAGAGAGGCCGAGAGAAAAATCTAGACGGGCTACGGCGGGCAGAGGCAGGAATTAAAACCTAGGGACAGGGAGCTGGACAGAGGGAGACGGAGATCACAGGGAACAGCGGCGGGTGCAGGAAGAACAGGAATTCAAGAATAGGGAAAGGGAGCTGGACAGAGAAGAACTCAGGCAGGCAAGTAACAGTAGCAGGGTACAGAGCAGAGCAGACGAACTAAAAAGCGCGGCGGGAGCGTTGAGGCAGACAGAGAGAGATTAAGAAAAAAGTCACGGGCTACGTGGCAAAGCAGGAGGAACTCAGAAACGGGGATGGCAACCAAGGGAGAGTGAGCTGGTGAAGGATAACGGGTATTCAAAGTGAGGGACGGGGAGCTGGGAAAAGCGAGGCAGAGAAAAACAGAATCACAGAGAGAATCACACAAAGCCAAAAAAGAAGAAACTGAACAACAGGAACAGGTGTAACCAAAGCGATGAAATCAACCAACCAGAGACGGTGTTCCATTACGGGAACACGGAGCGTACGAATCAGCGCATCTGTCGATCTGCATTTTAGTCCCTAGGCGATCGTTAATGTCAGCAGAACAACAGACAACGTGCTTCTGTCAGAAAAGGATGACAAAACGCGGTTTCGTGTAGCGCACTGAGAAAACTAGCCAAGACTGCCAAGATTAAGAGCCAAGAAGGTAAAAGGCAATTCTGGCAGGGGGAGATCGCGACCACCGACTCACGGACCACCACCGAGCCTGCGCAGTGATTTACATACGGAACGAGCCAGTTTGTACCGATCAGTAGACAGGACGATAATGAATATGTATGAATACGTAAAATTTTGATCTACAAATTCTACGGGAAAGGTGTGTGAGGTACGCACGCCAGGAGAAGCGATCCCCCGTGCATCTGGCGCCGTGAATAAAGAACGCCTGCTCTTTAATACTAAATCGGCGTTGAGGAGTTGTTTCCGATTTTACCGCGTTTTTCGGTAACACACGGAGTCAGACCAAGAGGGCCAGAGAAAGACAAAATACCGACAGGCTACAGAACAGAGCAGGAGGAATAAAAAAATAAAAACGGAGCCAGAGCCAGGCAGAGAGAGGCGGAGAAAGAACAAGTAGCCACAGGCTACAGGACAGAGAGAGGGAGGCCTGAAAAGACGGGGAGGCAGGGAGCCACTCAGAGCGAGATGGAGAAAGAAGGGGCGGGGGGGCGCCAAAAAAAAAAAAAAAAAAAATTTTGCAGCAGGTAAGGAAAGAGAGGGGGCCAGGGGGGAGAGACAGGGAGGGCCCAGGACGCACAAGAGAGGCAACGGGGCCCCAGTGGCCCAGGACTCACCGCGACTCTCGCTCTCAGCGCTGCTGGCACAATTTAGCCGTTCAGATGCTTCTTTCCCCTCCTCTCCGCCCTGCCTCTTCTGCAGCTCCAGACTCTAGGCCGTCCTCCACCTAAAGAGGATACATGGGTGTCTTACCGCTCTTACGAGATGAGGCTTCCTAGGCACGTAGCCTAGCTCGCTCGTGCACTACACGCCCGTACCCAACTCCCGGTTACGCGTACAGACCCTGCGGTGCACGTTGGTGGCCTGGCCCGCTGCGGGCTACGAAGGGGGATCCTCCCTCCCTCACCTGCAGGGACAGGCTCTCTCTTGCCTGCGGCAGGAAGGCAGCTGGCAGCCAGAGCGCCTTCAGTTTCTTCTGCTTTACCTTTCGTTGGCGTCTCCAGCTTCAGCCGAGGCAGCTCCTGTCCACAGCCGGGAAGGGCTCTGTGTGTCCCTTTTCGCCCCCGCGCTGCGAGGATGGCAACACCGGGCAGAGAGAAGCCACGCAAGCCTGAGACAGCTGCAGTCAACGGCATCCCCGGGGGAAGGACAGACAACCACGTCCTCAGCACGGTCTCTGGGAGAGGGAAAGAAGAAACAGCGACCGTCATTACCGTCGATCGACCCTGGCCAAAGCCCCTCCTTGCGCAGGGGCTTCTGGACACACCGCCCCTTCCCCGCGCTACTGCTAAGGGCCCCTGCGCCGAGGGGGAATCCAGTGCGCTCGAGGGCCGGCTCGCTGCCTTCACGACAGGGCCTGGGGGCGGCCAAGGGCTACGCAGCACGCTTCAGGGGAGGTGCCGGGGCTGGGGGCAGGCGCACGGGGCAAGGGGGGGGCCAGGGGAGGCTGAGCGGGAGCTCCGGTGAGCCGGGGAGGCGGCGGCCATCATCTGCGCCCTGGGCAGGGGGAAAAGGTCCTCCTCCTTTCCCTCTTCCCTTCTGTCAGCTCCCGGGGAACTCACCGCTTCTCGGGGAGCGGCCGCACCTGGAAGCCCCCAGAAATCAACACGAATCCAACCCCAAAAATACACCGCGCCTACCGTACGCGGCACGGCCGCCCGGCACCCGAGCGCCGGAACACCGCGCCTGCCGCCGCGCCCCGGCGAGCCACGTGACAGGGCCGGCAGCCACTGCGCCAGGACTACAGCTCCCGGCATGCTCTGCGCCACAACACGGCCGCCCGGCAGCCCCCCGCCACAAGGACTACAGCTCCCGCCATGCTCTGCGCCACAACACGGCCGCCCGGCAGCCCCCCGCCGCAAGGACTACAGCTCCCGCCATGCTCTGCGCCACAACACGGCCGCCCGGCAGCCCCCCGCCGCAAGGACTACAGCTCCCGGCATGCTCTGCGCCACAACACGGCCGCCCGGCAGCCCCCCGCCACAAGGACTACAGCTCCCGGCACGCTCTGCGCCACAACACGGCCGCCCGGCAGCCCCCCGCCACAAGGACTACAGCTCCCGCCATGCTCTGCGCCACAACACGGCCGCCCGCCCAGCCGGCAGACGCACCACCACAGCTCCCGCCACGCCGCGAGCCCGCCCTCCCCGCTCTCTCACCCTGCGGGGCACCGTCCCTCCCGCCGATGCACCCGGAAGCCCCACCGAGCCCTCAGCACAGCCTCGCTCTCCCCACCGCCCGCTCCGACCCGCCGCTGCCCCGCCGCAGCCCTCCTCGGGGCTTGACCCGGCACGCAGCGGCCCCCCACCCAGCCCCCGCTCACCTCCTCCCTCGCTACACTCGCAGCCCGCTGACGCTCGGCCACAGCTCCGCTCCGCTCCGCCCTCGGCTCACACTGGCCCCCCGGAGCAGGGCACCACCCCTTTTCCAGGGAGGAGCCGGCACCGCCAGCCCCACTGCCCGCACCTGGGGCTCCTCCAGCCAGACCCCGCCCACAGCTGAGGCGCAGCAGCAACGGGGGGCCCCCTCCCCTCACCCCCACAGTGCACCACCTCCTCCCCTGGGCTCCATCACAGCCCCTTGCCCCACGCCAAGGGAGCGCAAACGCAGCCCTCAGGCCAAAGGAGAGGGCAGCTGTTGGTGCAGGCGCGCACGTAACAAGTCCCAGGAGCGATTCGTGGCTCAGGGTCCCCAACGCTCCCCCTGCCCCAAGGCCACCTCGGCCGCCGTTGCCGCAGCCGCACGGAGCTGGTGGTGGCTGGGATAGTGCTCATTTTCTCCACAGTAGCTAGGAAGGGATACGTTTTGGATTTATGCTCAAAACACCGTTAATAATGTAGAGATGTTTTGGTTCTTGCTGAGCACTGCTTCCACAGTCAGGGCCTCTTCTGGTTCTCTCAGTGCCCCACCAGCAAGTAGGCTGGGACAGCTGGGAAAGCTTTCCCAGCTAACTGACCAAAGGGATATTCCATACCATTTGACATCATGCTCAGCACACGCAGCTGGGGGAAGAAGGGGGAGTCCTTGGGGGGGGGGGGGGGGGGGGCTACGGCATTTCTCTCCCTAAGTAACCATGACACATGACAGAGCCCTGCTTTCCCAGAGGTGGCTCAACACCTGCCCGCCGAAAAGGAGGAGTGAATTAATTCCTTGCTTTGCTTCCACGCACAGCTTTTGCTTTACCTATTAAACAGTCTTGATCTCAGCCCATGATTTTTCTCACTTTTACCCTTCCAGCTCTCTCCCCCAGCCCACTGAGGGTGGAGCGAGCAAGCAGCTCCCTGGTGCAGAGTTGCCAGCTGGGGCTAAACCACGGCACGCGCTTGTCCGCGTTTGGCAGGAAAGGGACCGTCCGTCACCTGGCTCCTGGAGCGACAGGCTGCTGGGCAGAGGGGGAGGCCACCAAAGGTGAGGAGCAGGGCACAGGACAGTAGGAAGAGAGAAGAGAAGAGCGGCAGCCGGCTGGACGGGGGCGGGGGGGCGTGTGTGCGTGTAGTGAGAAGGCACGAGGCAGGGAACAGGACGGCCAGAGAAGGACAGGGAGCCTGACGGAGGTGGAGATACAAGCAGCAGAGAGAGGGGAAGAGAGGCAGCAGAAAGAGGGAAGAGCAGGACACAGACCAACAAAGAAGGAAGAGGAGCAGGCTGGAGACGCACAAAGAACCTGGGGCAGGCAGCACGACAGCGAGGGAGGAAAGAAGAATAGGGGCAGGAAGCTGGACCGAGCGCGATGGAGACAGACAAGACAAGCGACAAGAACAGGGCAGAAAGGGAAGAATGAAGCCACGGGGACAGGGAGCCGAGACAGCCAACAACGGAGGGAAGGGGCCGGGGAGGGAACACCACAAAACAAACCATGGGGCTACGTGGTACAGAGCATGAGAAGGCAGAGAATTAAGAATTAGGGACAGGGAGCCAGAGAAACAACAACAAAAAAAAACACCCAAAACAAAGGGAGATGGGGAGCAAAAGGAATCGCAATGCGTACAGAAAGGAGAGAGAAACAATTCTAAAACAGGGTCACGGGGAAGCCAGAGACAGCAAGATGGAGAAAGGACAAAAGCTACAGGCTACAGGGCAGAGAGGGAAGAATTAATGAATAGACACAGAGAGCTGGGCAGAAAGAGATGGAGAAAGGCTGAAGATCACACGGCCAACAGGGAAGAGAGAAGAGAGGGAGGAATTTTCAAAACAGGGGCAAGAAGCCAGAGAGAGGGAGAGAGGCGCAACAATAAAATGGGGACAGGCCACAGGGCGGCAAGGAGGGAATCGATGAATAAGAACAGGAGACCAAAGAGAACACAATGTAGAATGGAAAAAAGGAACAGCGGCCTACAGGGAAGGAGGAATTAAAGATCAGGCACTGGGAGGCAGACAGAGACACATGAAGAAACAAGTAGGAAAAAAAAAAAAAAACCACACAACGGCAATGGGCTACAAAGACAGACAGAGAGGGAAGAAATAAAACATAGCAGCAAGGAGCTGGACAGAGAGAGATGAGGACAAACAAATAGCACGGGTCTACGTGACAGAGAACGTGGAATTAGAACACAGAGAGGGGGAGCCGGACAGAGAGAGAGGCCGAGAGAAAAATCTAGACGGGCTACGGCGGGCAGAGGCAGGAATTAAAACCTAGGGACAGGGAGCTGGACAGAGGGAGACGGAGATCACAGGGAACAGCGGCGGGTGCAGGAAGAACAGGAATTCAAGAATAGGGAAAGGGAGCTGGACAGAGAAGAACTCAGGCAGGCAAGTAACAGTAGCAGGGTACAGAGCAGAGCAGACGAACTAAAAAGCGCGGCGGGAGCGTTGAGGCAGACAGAGAGAGATTAAGAAAAAAGTCACGGGCTACGTGGCAAAGCAGGAGGAACTCAGAAACGGGGATGGCAACCAAGGGAGAGTGAGCTGGTGAAGGATAACGGGTATTCAAAGTGAGGGACGGGGAGCTGGGAAAAGCGAGGCAGAGAAAAACAGAATCACAGAGAGAATCACACAAAGCCAAAAAAGAAGAAACTGAACAACAGGAACAGGTGTAACCAAAGCGATGAAATCAACCAACCAGAGACGGTGTTCCATTACGGGAACACGGAGCGTACGAATCAGCGCATCTGTCGATCTGCATTTTAGTCCCTAGGCGATCGTTAATGTCAGCAGAACAACAGACAACGTGCTTCTGTCAGAAAAGGATGACAAAACGCGGTTTCGTGTAGCGCACTGAGAAAACTAGCCAAGACTGCCAAGATTAAGAGCCAAGAAGGTAAAAGGCAATTCTGGCAGGGGGAGATCGCGACCACCGACTCACGGACCACCACCGAGCCTGCGCAGTGATTTACATACGGAACGAGCCAGTTTGTACCGATCAGTAGACAGGACGATAATGAATATGTATGAATACGTAAAATTTTGATCTACAAATTCTACGGGAAAGGTGTGTGAGGTACGCACGCCAGGAGAAGCGATCCCCCGTGCATCTGGCGCCGTGAATAAAGAACGCCTGCTCTTTAATACTAAATCGGCGTTGAGGAGTTGTTTCCGATTTTACCGCGTTTTTCGGTAACACACGGAGTCAGACCAAGAGGGCCAGAGAAAGACAAAATACCGACAGGCTACAGAACAGAGCAGGAGGAATAAAAAAATAAAAACGGAGCCAGAGCCAGGCAGAGAGAGGCGGAGAAAGAACAAGTAGCCACAGGCTACAGGACAGAGAGAGGGAGGCCTGAAAAGACGGGGAGGCAGGGAGCCACTCAGAGCGAGATGGAGAAAGAAGGGGCGGGGGGGCGCCAAAAAAAAAAAAAAAAAAAATTTTGCAGCAGGTAAGGAAAGAGAGGGGGCCAGGGGGGAGAGACAGGGAGGGCCCAGGATGCACAAGAGAGGCAACGGGGCCCCAGTGGCCCAGGACTCACCGCGACTCTCGCTCTCAGCGCTGCTGGCACAATTTAGCCGTTCAGATGCTTCTTTCCCCTCCTCTCCGCCCTGCCTCTTCTGCAGCTCCAGACTCTAGGCCGTCCTCCACCTAAAGAGGATACACGGGTGTCTTACCGCTCTTACGAGATGAGGCTTCCTAGGCACGTAGCCTAGCTCGCTCGTGCACTACACGCCCGTACCCAACTCCCGGTTACGCGTACAGACCCTGCGGTGCACGTTGGGGGCCTGGCCCGCTGCGGGCTACGAAGGGGGATCCTCCCTCCCTCACCTGCAGGGACAGGCTCTCTCTTGCCTGCGGCAGGAAGGCAGCTGGCAGCCAGAGCGCCTTCAGTTTCTTCTGCTTTACCTTTCGTTGGCGTCTCCAGCTTCAGCCGAGGCAGCTCCTGTCCACAGCCGGGAAGGGCTCTGTGTGTCCCTTTTCGCCCCCGCGCTGCGAGGATGGCAACACCGGGCAGAGAGAAGCCACGCAAGCCTGAGACGGCTGCAGTCAACGGCATCCCCGGGGGAAGGACAGACAACCACGTCCTCAGCACGGTCTCTGGGAGAGGGAAAGAAGAAACAGCGACCGTCATTACCGTCGATCGACCCTGGCCAAAGCCCCTCCTTGCGCAGGGGCTTCTGGACACACCGCCCCTTCCCCGCGCTACTGCTAAGGGCCCCTGCGCCGAGGGGGAATCCAGTGCGCTCGAGGGCCGGCTCGCTGCCTTCACGACAGGGCCTGGGGGCGGCCAAGGGCTACGCAGCACGCTTCAGGGGAGGTGCCGGGGCTGGGGGCAGGCGCACGGGGCAAGGGGGGGGCCAGGGGAGGCTGAGCGGGAGCTCCGGTGAGCCGGGGAGGCGGCGGCCATCATCTGCGCCCTGGGCAGGGGGAAAAGGTCCTCCTCCTTTCCCTCTTCCCTTCTGTCAGCTCCCGGGGAACTCACCGCTTCTCGGGGAGCGGCCGCACCTGGAAGCCCCCAGAAATCAACACGAATCCAACCCCAAAAATACACCGCGCCTACCGTACGCAGCACGGCCGCCCGGCACCCGAGCGCCGGAACACCGCGCCTCCCGCCGCGCCCCGGCGAGCCACGTGACAGGGCCGGCAGCCACTGCGCCAGGACTACAGCTCCCGGCACGCTCTGCGCCACAACACGGCCGCCCGGCAGCCGCGCGCCGCAAGGACTACAGCTCCCGGCATGCTCTGCGCCACAACACGGCCGCCCGGCAGCCCCCCGCCGCAAGGACTACAGCTCCCGGCATGCTCTGCGCCACAACACGGCCGCCCGGCAGCCCCCCGCCGCAAGGACTACAGCTCCCGCCATGCTCTGCGCCACAACACGGCCGCCCGGCAGCCCCCCGCCACAAGGACTACAGCTCCCGCCATGCTCTGCGCCACAACACGGCCGCCCGGCAGCCCCCCGCCGCAAGGACTACAGCTCCCGCCATGCTCTGCGCCACAACACGGCCGCCCGGCAGCCCCCCGCCACAAGGACTACAGCTCCCGGCATGCTCTGCGCCACAACACGGCCGCCCGGCAGCCCCCCGCCACAAGGACTACAGCTCCCGCCATGCTCTGCGCCACAACACGGCCGCCCGCCCAGCCGCCACACGCATCACCACAGCTCCCGCCACGCCGCGAGCCCGCCCTCCCCGCTCTCTCACCCTGCGGGGCACCGTCCCTCCCGCCGATGCACCCGGAAGCCCCACCGAGCCCTCAGCACAGCCTCGCTCTCCCCACCGCCCGCTCCGACCCGCCGCTGCCCCGCCGCAGCCCTCCTCGGGGCTTGACCCGGCACGCAGCGGCCCCCCACCCAGCCCCCGCTCACCTCCTCCCTCGCTACACTCGCAGCCCGCTGACGCTCGGCCACAGCTCCGCTCCGCCCCGCCCTCGGCTCACACTGGCCCCCCGGAGCAGGGCACCACCCCTTTTCCAGGGAGGAGCCGGCACCGCCAGCCCCACTGCCCGCACCTGGGGCTCCTCCAGCCAGACCCCGCCCACAGCTGAGGCGCAGCAGCAACGGGGGGCCCCCTCCCCTCACCCCCACAGTGCACCACCTCCTCCCCTGGGCTCCCTCACAGCCCCTTGCCCCACGCCAAGGGAGCGCAAACGCAGCCCTCAGGCCAAAGGAGAGGGCAGCTGTTTGTGCAGGCGCGCACGTAACAAGTCCCAGGAGCGATTCGTGGCTCAGGGTCCCCAACGCTCCCCCTGCCCCAAGGCCACCTCGGCCGCCGTTGCCGCAGCCGCACGGAGCTGGTGGTGGCTGGGATAGTGCTCATTTTCTCCACAGTAGCTAGGAAGGGATACGTTTTGGATTTATGCTCAAAACACCGTTAATAATGTAGAGATGTTTTGGTTCTTGCTGAGCACTGCTTCCACAGTCAGGGCCTCTTCTGGTTCTCTCAGTGCCCCACCAGCAAGTAGGCTGGGACAGCTGGGAAAGCTTTCCCAGCTAACTGACCAAAGGGATATTCCATACCATTTGACATCATGCTCAGCACACGCAGCTGGGGGAAGAAGGGGGAGTCCTTGGGGGGGGGGGGGGGCTACGGCATTTCTCTCCCTAAGTAACCATGACACATGACAGAGCCCTGCTTTCCCAGAGGTGGCTCAACACCTGCCCGCTGAAAAGGAGGAGTGAATTAATTCCTTGCTTTGCTTCCACGCACAGCTTTTGCTTTACCTATTAAACAGTCTTGATCTCAGCCCATGATTTTTCTCACTTTTACCCTTCCAGCTCTCTCCCCCAGCCCACTGAGGGTGGAGCGAGCAAGCAGCTCCCTGGTGCAGAGTTGCCAGCTGGGGCTAAACCACGGCACGCGCTTGTCCGCGTTTGGCAGGAAAGGGACCGTCCGTCGCCCGGCTCCTGGAGCGACAGGCTGCTGGGCAGAGGGGGAGGCCACCAAAGGTGAGGAGCAGGGCACAGGACAGTAGGAAGAGAGAAGAGAAGAGAAGAGAAGAGCGGCAGCCAGCTGGACGGGGGCGTGGGGGCGTGTGTGCGTGTAGTGAGAAGGCACGAGGCAGGGAACAGGACGGCCAGAGAAGGACAGGGAGCCTGACGGAGGTGGAGATACAAGCAGCAGAGAGAGGGGAAGAGAGGCAGCAGAAAGAGGGAAGAGCAGGACACAGACCAACAAAGAAGGAAGAGGAGCAGGCTGGAGACGCACAAAGAACCTGGGGCAGGCAGCACGACAGCGAGGGAGGAAAGAAGAATAGGGGCAGGAAGCTGGACCGAGCGCGATGGAGACAGACAAGACAAGCGACAAGAACAGGGCAGAAAGGGAAGAATGAAGCCACGGGGACAGGGAGCCGAGACAGCCAACAACGGAGGGAAGGGGCCGGGGAGGGAACACCACAAAACAAACCATGGGGCTACGTGGTACAGAGCACGAGAAGGCAGAGAATTAAGAATTAGGGACAGGGAGCCAGAGAAACAACAACAAAAAAAAACACCCAAAACAAAGGGAGATGGGGAGCAAAAGGAATCGCAATGCGTACAGAAAGGAGAGAGAAACAATTCTAAAACAGGGTCACGGGGAAGCCAGAGACAGCAAGATGGAGAAAGGACAAAAGCTACAGGCTACAGGGCAGAGAGGGAAGAATTAATGAATAGACACAGAGAGCTGGGCAGAAAGAGATGGAGAAAGGCTGAAGATCACACGGCCAACAGGGAAGAGAGAAGAGAGGGAGGAATTTTCAAAACAGGGGCAAGAAGCCAGAGAGAGGGAGAGAGGCGCAACAATAAAATGGGGACAGGCCACAGGGCGGCGAGGAGGGAATCGATGAATAAGAACAGGAGACCAAAGAGAACACAATGTAGAATGGAAAAAAGGAACAGCGGCCTACAGGGAAGGAGGAATTAAAGATCAGGCACTGGGAGGCAGACAGAGACACATGAAGAAACAAGTAGGGAAAAAAAAAAAAAAAAACCACACAACGGCAATGGGCTACAAAGACAGACAGAGAGGGAAGAAATAAAACATAGCAGCAAGGAGCTGGACAGAGAGAGATGAGGACAAACAAATAGCACGGGTCTACGTGACAGAGAACGTGGAATTAGAACACAGAGAGGGGGAGCCGGACAGAGAGAGAGGCCGAGAGAAAAATCTAGACGGGCTACGGCGGGCAGAGGCAGGAATTAAAACCTAGGGACAGGGAGCTGGACAGAGGGAGACGGAGATCACAGGGAACAGCGGCGGGTGCAGGAAGAACAGGAATTCAAGAATAGGGAAAGGGAGCTGGACAGAGAAGAACTCAGGCAGGCAAGTAACAGTAGCAGGGTACAGAGCAGAGCAGACGAACTAAAAAGCGCGGCGGGAGCGTTGAGGCAGACAGAGAGAGATTAAGAAAAAAGTCACGGGCTACGTGGCAAAGCAGGAGGAACTCAGAAACGGGGATGGCAACCAAGGGAGAGTGAGCTGGTGAAGGATAACGGGTATTCAAAGTGAGGGACGGGGAGCTGGGAAAAGCGAGGCAGAGAAAAACAGAATCACAGAGAGAATCACACAAAGCCAAAAAAGAAGAAACTGAACAACAGGAACAGGTGTAACCAAAGCGATGAAATCAACCAACCAGAGACGGTGTTCCATTACGGGAACACGGAGCGTACGAATCAGCGCATCTGTCGATCTGCATTTTAGTCCCTAGGCGATCGTTAATGTCAGCAGAACAACAGACAACGTGCTTCTGTCAGAAAAGGATGACAAAACGCGGTTTCGTGTAGCGGACTGAGAAAACTAGCCAAGACTGCCAAGATTAAGAGCCAAGAAGGTAAAAGGCAATTCTGGCAGGGGGAGATCGCGACCACCGACTCACGGACCACCACCGAGCCTGCGCAGTGATTTACATACGGAACGAGCCAGTTTGTACCGATCAGTAGACAGGACGATAATGAATATGTATGAATACGTAAAATTTTGATCTACAAATTCTACGGGAAAGGTGTGTGAGGTACGCACGCCAGGAGAAGCGATCCCCCGTGCATCTGGCGCCGTGAATAAAGAACGCCTGCTCTTTAATACTAAATCGGCGTTGAGGAGTTGTTTCCGATTTTACCGCGTTTTTCGGTAACACACGGAGTCAGACCAAGAGGGCCAGAGAAAGACAAAATACCGACAGGCTACAGAACAGAGCAGGAGGAATAAAAAAATAAAAACGGAGCCAGAGCCAGGCAGAGAGAGGCGGAGAAAGAACAAGTAGCCACAGGCTACAGGACAGAGAGAGGGAGGCCTGAAAAGACGGGGAGGCAGGGAGCCACTCAGAGCGAGATGGAGAAAGAAGGGGCGGGGGGGCGCCAAAAAAAAAAAAAAAAAAAATTTTGCAGCAGGTAAGGAAAGAGAGGGGGCCAGGGGGGAGAGACAGGGAGGGCCCAGGATGCACAAGAGAGGCAACGGGGCCCCAGTGGCCCAGGACTCACCGCGACTCTCGCTCTCAGCGCTGCTGGCACAATTTAGCCGTTCAGATGCTTCTTTCCCCTCCTCTCCGCCCTGCCTCTTCTGCAGCTCCAGACTCTAGGCCGTCCTCCACCTAAAGAGGATACACGGGTGTCTTACCGCTCTTACGAGATGAGGCTTCCTAGGCACGTAGCCTAGCTCGCTCGTGCACTACACGCCCGTACCCAACTCCCGGTTACGCGTACAGACCCTGCGGTGCACGTTGGGGGCCTGGCCCGCTGCGGGCTACGAAGGGGGATCCTCCCTCCCTCACCTGCAGGGACAGGCTCTCTCTTGCCTGCGGCAGGAAGGCAGCTGGCAGCCAGAGCGCCTTCAGTTTCTTCTGCTTTACCTTTCGTTGGCGTCTCCAGCTTCAGCCGAGGCAGCTCCTGTCCACAGCCGGGAAGGGCTCTGTGTGTCCCTTTTCGCCCCCGCGCTGCGAGGATGGCAACACCGGGCAGAGAGAAGCCACGCAAGCCTGAGACGGCTGCAGTCAACGGCATCCCCGGGGGAAGGACAGACAACCACGTCCTCAGCACGGTCTCTGGGAGAGGGAAAGAAGAAACAGCGACCGTCATTACCGTCGATCGACCCTGGCCAAAGCCCCTCCTTGCGCAGGGGCTTCTGGACACACCGCCCCTTCCCCGCGCTACTGCTAAGGGCCCCTGCGCCGAGGGGGAATCCAGTGCGCTCGAGGGCCGGCTCGCTGCCTTCACGACAGGGCCTGGGGGCGGCCAAGGGCTACGCAGCACGCTTCAGGGGAGGTGCCGGGGCTGGGGGCAGGCGCACGGGGCAAGGGGGGGGCCAGGGGAGGCTGAGCGGGAGCTCCGGTGAGCCGGGGAGGCGGCGGCCATCATCTGCGCCCTGGGCAGGGGGAAAAGGTCCTCCTCCTTTCCCTCTTCCCTTCTGTCAGCTCCCGGGGAACTCACCGCTTCTCGGGGAGCGGCCGCACCTGGAAGCCCCCAGAAATCAACACGAATCCAACCCCAAAAATACACCGCGCCTACCGTACGCGGCACGGCCGCCCGGCACCCGAGCGCCGGAACACCGCGCCTCCCGCCGCGCCCCGGCGAGCCACGTGACAGGGCCGGCAGCCACTGCGCCAGGACTACAGCTCCCGGCACGCTCTGCGCCACAACACGGCCGCCCGGCAGCCCCCCGCCGCAAGGACTACAGCTCCCGGCATGCTCTGCGCCACAACACGGCCGCCCGGCAGCCCCCCGCCACAAGGACTACAGCTCCCGGCATGCTCTGCGCCACAACACGGCCGCCCGGCAGCCCCCCGCCACAAGGACTACAGCTCCCGCCATGCTCTGCGCCACAACACGGCCGCCCGGCAGCCCCCCGCCACAAGGACTACAGCTCCCGCCATGCTCTGCGCCACAACACGGCCGCCCGGCAGCCCCCCGCCACAAGGACTACAGCTCCCGCCATGCTCTGCGCCACAACACGGCCGCCCGCCCAGCCGCCACACGCATCACCACAGCTCCCGCCACGCCGCGAGCCCGCCCTCCCCGCTCTCTCACCCTGCGGGGCACCGTCCCTCCCGCCGATGCACCCGGAAGCCCCACCGAGCCCTCAGCACAGCCTCGCTCTCCCCACCGCCCGCTCCGACCCGCCGCTGCCCCGCCGCAGCCCTCCTCGGGGCTTGACCCGGCACGCAGCGGCCCCCCACCCAGCCCCCGCTCACCTCCTCCCTCGCTACACTCGCAGCCCGCTGACGCTCGGCCACAGCTCCGCTCCGCCCCGCCCTCGGCTCACACTGGCCCCCCGGAGCAGGGCACCACCCCTTTTCCAGGGAGGAGCCGGCACCGCCAGCCCCACTGCCCGCACCTGGGGCTCCTCCAGCCAGACCCCGCCCACAGCTGAGGCGCAGCAGCAACGGGGGGCCCCCTCCCCTCACCCCCACAGTGCACCACCTCCTCCCCTGGGCTCCCTCACAGCCCCTTGCCCCACGCCAAGGGAGCGCAAACGCAGCCCTCAGGCCAAAGGAGAGGGCAGCTGTTTGTGCAGGCGCGCACGTAACAAGTCCCAGGAGCGATTCGTGGCTCAGGGTCCCCAACGCTCCCCCTGCCCCAAGGCCACCTCGGCCGCCGTTGCCGCAGCCGCACGGAGCTGGTGGTGGCTGGGATAGTGCTCATTTTCTCCACAGTAGCTAGGAAGGGATACGTTTTGGATTTATGCTCAAAACACCGTTAATAATGTAGAGATGTTTTGGTTCTTGCTGAGCACTGCTTCCACAGTCAGGGCCTCTTCTGGTTCTCTCAGTGCCCCACCAGCAAGTAGGCTGGGACAGCTGGGAAAGCTTTCCCAGCTAACTGACCAAAGGGATATTCCATACCATTTGACATCATGCTCAGCACACGCAGCTGGGGGAAGAAGGGGGAGTCCTTGGGGGGGGGGGGGGGGCTACGGCATTTCTCTCCCTAAGTAACCATGACACATGACAGAGCCCTGCTTTCCCAGAGGTGGCTCAACACCTGCCCGCTGAAAAGGAGGAGTGAATTAATTCCTTGCTTTGCTTCCACGCACAGCTTTTGCTTTACCTATTAAACAGTCTTGATCTCAGCCCATGATTTTTCTCACTTTTACCCTTCCAGCTCTCTCCCCCAGCCCACTGAGGGTGGAGCGAGCAAGCAGCTCCCTGGTGCAGAGTTGCCAGCTGGGGCTAAACCACGGCACGCGCTTGTCCGCGTTTGGCAGGAAAGGGACCGTCCGTCGCCCGGCTCCTGGAGCGACAGGCTGCTGGGCAGAGGGGGAGGCCACCAAAGGTGAGGAGCAGGGCACAGGACAGTAGGAAGAGAGAAGAGAAGAGAAGAGCGGCAGCCAGCTGGACGGGGGCGTGGGGGCGTGTGTGCGTGTAGTGAGAAGGCACGAGGCAGGGAACAGGACGGCCAGAGAAGGACAGGGAGCCTGACGGAGGTGGAGATACAAGCAGCAGAGAGAGGGGAAGAGAGGCAGCAGAAAGAGGGAAGAGCAGGACACAGACCAACAAAGAAGGAAGAGGAGCAGGCTGGAGACGCACAAAGAACCTGGGGCAGGCAGCACGACAGCGAGGGAGGAAAGAAGAATAGGGGCAGGAAGCTGGACCGAGCGCGATGGAGACAGACAAGACAAGCGACAAGAACAGGGCAGAAAGGGAAGAATGAAGCCACGGGGACAGGGAGCCGAGACAGCCAACAACGGAGGGAAGGGGCCGGGGAGGGAACACCACAAAACAAACCATGGGGCTACGTGGTACAGAGCACGAGAAGGCAGAGAATTAAGAATTAGGGACAGGGAGCCAGAGAAACAACAACAAAAAAAAACACCCAAAACAAAGGGAGATGGGGAGCAAAAGGAATCGCAATGCGTACAGAAAGGAGAGAGAAACAATTCTAAAACAGGGTCACGGGGAAGCCAGAGACAGCAAGATGGAGAAAGGACAAAAGCTACAGGCTACAGGGCAGAGAGGGAAGAATTAATGAATAGACACAGAGAGCTGGGCAGAAAGAGATGGAGAAAGGCTGAAGATCACACGGCCAACAGGGAAGAGAGAAGAGAGGGAGGAATTTTCAAAACAGGGGCAAGAAGCCAGAGAGAGGGAGAGAGGCGCAACAATAAAATGGGGACAGGCCACAGGGCGGCGAGGAGGGAATCGATGAATAAGAACAGGAGACCAAAGAGAACACAATGTAGAATGGAAAAAAGGAACAGCGGCCTACAGGGAAGGAGGAATTAAAGATCAGGCACTGGGAGGCAGACAGAGACACATGAAGAAACAAATAGGAAAAAAAAAAAAAAACCCACACAACGGCAATGGGCTACAAAGACAGACAGAGAGGGAAGAAATAAAACATAGCAGCAAGGAGCTGGACAGAGAGAGATGAGGACAAACAAATAGCACGGGTCTACGTGACAGAGAACGTGGAATTAGAACACAGAGAGGGGGAGCCGGACAGAGAGAGAGGCCGAGAGAAAAATCTAGACGGGCTACGGCGGGCAGAGGCAGGAATTAAAACCTAGGGACAGGGAGCTGGACAGAGGGAGACGGAGATCACAGGGAACAGCGGCGGGTGCAGGAAGAACAGGAATTCAAGAATAGGGAAAGGGAGCTGGACAGAGAAGAACTCAGGCAGGCAAGTAACAGTAGCAGGGTACAGAGCAGAGCAGACGAACTAAAAAGCGCGGCGGGAGCGTTGAGGCAGACAGAGAGAGATTAAGAAAAAAGTCACGGGCTACGTGGCAAAGCAGGAGGAACTCAGAAACGGGGATGGCAACCAAGGGAGAGTGAGCTGGTGAAGGATAACGGGTATTCAAAGTGAGGGACGGGGAGCTGGGAAAAGCGAGGCAGAGAAAAACAGAATCACAGAGAGAATCACACAAAGCCAAAAAAGAAGAAACTGAACAACAGGAACAGGTGTAACCAAAGCGATGAAATCAACCAACCAGAGACGGTGTTCCATTACGGGAACACGGAGCGTACGAATCAGCGCATCTGTCGATCTGCATTTTAGTCCCTAGGCGATCGTTAATGTCAGCAGAACAACAGACAACGTGCTTCTGTCAGAAAAGGATGACAAAACGCGGTTTCGTGTAGCGCACTGAGAAAACTAGCCAAGACTGCCAAGATTAAGAGCCAAGAAGGTAAAAGGCAATTCTGGCAGGGGGAGATCGCGACCACCGACTCACGGACCACCACCGAGCCTGCGCAGTGATTTACATACGGAACGAGCCAGTTTGTACCGATCAGTAGACAGGACGATAATGAATATGTATGAATACGTAAAATTTTGATCTACAAATTCTACGGGAAAGGTGTGTGAGGTACGCACGCCAGGAGAAGCGATCCCCCGTGCATCTGGCGCCGTGAATAAAGAACGCCTGCTCTTTAATACTAAATCGGCGTTGAGGAGTTGTTTCCGATTTTACCGCGTTTTTCGGTAACACACGGAGTCAGACCAAGAGGGCCAGAGAAAGACAAAATACCGACAGGCTACAGAACAGAGCAGGAGGAATAAAAAAATAAAAACGGAGCCAGAGCCAGGCAGAGAGAGGCGGAGAAAGAACAAGTAGCCACAGGCTACAGGACAGAGAGAGGGAGGCCTGAAAAGACGGGGAGGCAGGGAGCCACTCAGAGCGAGATGGAGAAAGAAGGGGCGGGGGGGCGCCAAAAAAAAAAAAAAAAAAAATTTTGCAGCAGGTAAGGAAAGAGAGGGGGCCAGGGGGGAGAGACAGGGAGGGCCCAGGATGCACAAGAGAGGCAACGGGGCCCCAGTGGCCCAGGACTCACCGCGACTCTCGCTCTCAGCGCTGCTGGCACAATTTAGCCGTTCAGATGCTTCTTTCCCCTCCTCTCCGCCCTGCCTCTTCTGCAGCTCCAGACTCTAGGCCGTCCTCCACCTAAAGAGGATACATGGGTGTCTTACCGCTCTTACGAGATGAGGCTTCCTAGGCACGTAGCCTAGCTCGCTCGTGCACTACACGCCCGTACCCAACTCCCGGTTACGCGTACAGACCCTGCGGTGCACGTTGGTGGCCTGGCCCGCTGCGGGCTACGAAGGGGGATCCTCCCTCCCTCACCTGCAGGGACAGGCTCTCTCTTGCCTGCGGCAGGAAGGCAGCTGGCAGCCAGAGCGCCTTCAGTTTCTTCTGCTTTACCTTTCGTTGGCGTCTCCAGCTTCAGCCGAGGCAGCTCCTGTCCACAGCCGGGAAGGGCTCTGTGTGTCCCTTTTCGCCCCCGCGCTGCGAGGATGGCAACACCGGGCAGAGAGAAGCCACGCAAGCCTGAGACGGCTGCAGTCAACGGCATCCCCGGGGGAAGGACAGACAACCACGTCCTCAGCACGGTCTCTGGGAGAGGGAAAGAAGAAACAGCGACCGTCATTACCGTCGATCGACCCTGGCCAAAGCCCCTCCTTGCGCAGGGGCTTCTGGACACACCGCCCCTTCCCCGCGCTACTGCTAAGGGCCCCTGCGCCGAGGGGGAATCCAGTGCGCTCGAGGGCCGGCTCGCTGCCTTCACGACAGGGCCTGGGGGCGGCCAAGGGCTACGCAGCACGCTTCAGGGGAGGTGCCGGGGCTGGGGGCAGGCGCACGGGGCAAGGGGGGGGCCAGGGGAGGCTGAGCGGGAGCTCCGGTGAGCCGGTGAGCCGGCGGCCATCATCTGCGCCCTGGGCAGGGGGAAAAGGTCCTCCTCCTTTCCCTCTTCCCTTCTGTCAGCTCCCGGGGAACTCACCGCTTCTCGGGGAGCGGCCGCACCTGGAAGCCCCCAGAAATCAACACGAATCCAACCCCAAAAATACACCGCGCCTACCGTACGCGGCACGGCCGCCCGGCACCCGAGCGCCGGAACACCGCGCCTCCCGCCGCGCCCCGGCGAGCCACGTGACAGGGCCGGCAGCCACTGCGCCAGGACTACAGCTCCCGGCATGCTCTGCGCCACAACACGGCCGCCCGGCAGCCCCCCGCCACAAGGACTACAGCTCCCGGCACGCTCTGCGCCACAACACGGCCGCCCGGCAGCCCCCCGCCACAAGGACTACAGCTCCCGCCATGCTCTGCGCCACAACATGGCCGCCCGGCAGCCCCCCGCCGCAAGGACTACAGCTCCCGCCATGCTCTGCGCCACAACATGGCCGCCCGGCAGCCCCCCGCCACAAGGACTACAGCTCCCGCCATGCTCTGCGCCACAACGGGGCCGCCCGGCAGCCCCCCGCCACAAGGACTACAGCTCCCGCCATGCTCTGCGCCACAACACGGCCGCCCGGCAGCCCCCCGCCACAAGGACTACAGCTCCCGGCACGCTCTGCGCCACAACACGGCCGCCCGGCAGCCGCGCGCCGCAAGGACTACAGCTCCCGCCATGCTCTGCGCCACAACACGGCCGCCCGGCAGCCCCCCGCCGCAAGGACTACAGCTCCCGCCATGCTCTGCGCCACAACACGGCCGCACGGCAGCCCCCCGCCGCAAGGACTACAGCTCCCGGCACGCTCTGCGCCACAACATGGCCGCCCGGCAGCCCCCCGCCACAAGGACTACAGCTCCCGGCACGCTCTGCGCCACAACACGGCCGCCCGCCCAGCCGCCACACGCACCACCACAGCTCCCGCCACGCCGCGAGCCCGCCCTCCCCGCTCTCTCACCCTGCGGGGCACCGTCCCTCCCGCCGATGCACCCGGAAGCCCCACCGAGCCCTCAGCACAGCCTCGCTCTCCCCACCGCCCGCTCCGACCCGCCGCTGCCCCGCCGCAGCCCTCCTCGGGGCTTGACCCGGCACGCAGCGGCCCCCCACCCAGCCCCCGCTCACCTCCTCCCTCGCTACACTCGCAGCCCGCTGACGCTCGGCCACAGCTCCGCTCCGCCCCGCCCTCGGCTCACACTGGCCCCCCGGAGCAGGGCACCACCCCTTTTCCAGGGAGGAGCCGGCACCGCCAGCCCCACTGCCCGCACCTGGGGCTCCTCCAGCCAGACCCCGCCCACAGCTGAGGCGCAGCAGCAACGGGGGGCCCCCTCACCTCACCCCCACAGTGCACCACCTCCTCCCCCGGGCTCCATCACAGCCCCTTGCCCCACGCCAAGGGAGCGCAAACGCAGCCCTCAGGCCAAAGGAGAGGGCAGGTGTTGGTGCAGGCGCGCACGTAACAAGTCCCAGGAGCGATTCGTGGCTCAGGGTCCCCAACGCTCCCCCTGCCCCAAGGCCACCTCGGCCGCCGTTGCCGCAGCCGCACGGAGCTGGTGGTGGCTGGGATAGTGCTCATTTTCTCCACAGTAGCTAGGAAGGGATACGTTTTGGATTTATGCTCAAAACACCGTTAATAATGTAGAGATGTTTTGGTTCTTGCTGAGCACTGCTTCCACAGTCAGGGCCTCTTCTGGTTCTCTCAGTGCCCCACCAGCAAGTAGGCTGGGACAGCTGGGAAAGCTTTCCCAGCTAACTGACCAAAGGGATATTCCATACCATTTGACATCATGCTCAGCACACGCAGCTGGGGGAAGAAGGGGGAGTCCTTGGGGGGGGGGGGGGGGGCTACGGCATTTCTCTCCCTAAGTAACCATGACACATGACAGAGCCCTGCTTTCCCAGAGGTGGCTCAACACCTGCCTGCCGAAAAGGAGGAGTGAATTAATTCCTTGCTTTGCTTCCACGCACAGCTTTTGCTTTACCTATTAAACAGTCTTGATCTCAGCCCATGATTTTTCTCACTTTTACCCTTCCAGCTCTCTCCCCCAGCCCACTGAGGGTGGAGCGAGCAAGCAGCTCCCTGGTGCAGAGTTGCCAGCTGGGGCTAAACCACGGCACGCGCTTGTCCGCGTTTGGCAGGGAAGGGACCGTCCGTCGCCCGGCTCCTGGAGCGACGGGCTGCTGGGCAGAGGGGGAGGCCACCAAAGGTGAGGAGCAGGGCACAGGACAGTAGGAAGAGAGAAGAGAAGAGCGGCAGCCGGCTGGACGGGGGCGTGGGGGGCGTGTGTGCGTGTAGTGAGAAGGCACGAGGCAGGGAACAGGACGGCCAGAGAAGGACAGGGAGCCTGACGGAGGTGGAGATACAAGCAGCAGAGAGAGGGGAAGAGAGGCAGCAGAGAGAGGGGGGAAGAGCAGGACACAGACCAACAAAGAAGGAAGAGGAGCAGGCTGGAGACGCACAAAGAACCTGGGGCAGGCAGCACGACAGCGAGGGAGGAAAGAAGAATAGGGGCAGGAAGCTGGACCGAGCGCGATGGAGACAGACAAGACAAGCGACAAGAACAGGGCAGAAAGGGAAGAATGAAGCCACGGGGACAGGGAGCCGAGACAGCCAACAACGGAGGGAAGGGGCCGGGGAGGGAACACCACAAAACAAACCATGGGGCTACGTGGTACAGAGCACGAGAAGGCAGAGAATTAAGAATTAGGGACAGGGAGCCAGAGAAACAACAACAAAAAAAAACACCCAAAACAAAGGGAGATGGGGAGCAAAAGGAATCGCAATGCGTACAGAAAGGAGAGAGAAACAATTCTAAAACAGGGTCATGGGGAAGCCAGAGACAGCAAGATGGAGAAAGGACAAAAGCTACAGGCTACAGGGCAGAGAGGGAAGAATTAATGAATAGACACAGAGAGCTGGGCAGAAAGAGATGGAGAAAGGCTGAAGATCACACGGCCAACAGGGAAGAGAGAAGAGAGGGAGGAATTTTCAAAACAGGGGCAAGAAGCCAGAGAGAGGGAGAGAGGCGCAACAATAAAATGGGGACAGGCCACAGGGCGGCAAGGAGGGAATCGATGAATAAGAACAGGAGACCAAAGAGAACACAATGTAGAATGGAAAAAAGGAACAGCGGCCTACAGGGAAGGAGGAATTAAAGATCAGGCACTGGGAGGCAGACAGAGACACATGAAGAAACAAGTAGGAAAAAAAAAAACAAAAAACACACACAACGGCAATGGGCTACAAAGACAGACAGAGAGGGAAGAAATAAAACATAGCAGCAAGGAGCTGGACAGAGAGAGATGAGGACAAACAAACAGCACGGTCTACGTGACAGAGAACGTGGAATTAGAACACAGAGAGGGGGAGCTGGACAGAGAGAGAGGCCGAGAGAAAAATCTAGACGGGCTACGGCGGGCAGAGGCAGGAATTAAAACCTAGGGACAGGGAGCTGGACAGAGGGAGACGGAGATCACAGGGAACAGCGGCGGGTGCAGGAAGAACAGGAATTCAAGAATAGGGAAAGGGAGCTGGACAGAGAAGAACTCAGGCAGGCAAGTAACAGTAGCAGGGTACAGAGCAGAGCAGACGAACTAAAAAGCGCGGCGGAAGCGTTGAGGCAGACAGAGAGAGATTAAGAAAAAAGTCACGGGCTACGTGGCAAAGCAGGAGGAACTCAGAAACGGGGATGGCAACCAAGGGAGAGTGAGCTGGTGAAGGATAACGGGTATTCAAAGTGAGGGACGGGGAGCTGGGAAAAGCGAGGCAGAGAAAAACAGAATCACAGAGAGAATCACACAAAGCCAAAAAAGAAGAAACTGAACAACAGGAACAGGTGTAACCAAAGCGATGAAATCAACCAACCAGAGACGGTGTTCCATTACGGGAACACGGAGCGTACGAATCAGCGCATCTGTCGATCTGCATTTTAGTCCCTAGGCGATCGTTAATGTCAGCAGAACAACAGACAACGTGCTTCTGTCAGAAACGGATGACAAAACGCGGTTTCGTGTAGCGGACTGAGAAAACTAGCCAAGACTGCCAAGATTAAGAGCCAAGAAGGTAAAAGGCAATTCTGGCAGGGGGAGATCGCGACCACCGACTCACGGACCACCACCGAGCCTGCGCAGCGATTTACATACGGAACGAGCAAGTTTGTACCGATCAGTAGACAGGACGATAATGAATATGTATGAATACGTAAAATTTTGATCTACAAATTCTACGGGAAAGGTGTGTGAGGGACGCACGCCAGGAGGAGCGATCCCCCGTGCATCTGGCGCCGTGAATAAAGAACGCCTGCTCTTTAATACTAGATTGGTGTTGAATAGATATTTCCGATTTTACCGTGTTTTTTGGTAACAGTTTTGGCACCCCAGATGGGAACCTGCTTTTGAATCTCGACGGATCCGCAGGACCGTGGGACCTGCAGCCAGCCCCAAGGAATTCTTGGGGAGAGCTTCCGATCCCCAGGCCAGAGAATTCTGAGAAAGATCCCCTGGACTGAAGTAAACAAGGCATTCGTTTACGAAGAAACTTAGGTAGAATAATATGTGGCGTTAGCTTCCCACATAGGATAGGATAGTGGGTTTGAGTCCCACAGGCCTGCCCGTAAGGCGCGGCAAAAGCCACGCAGGGTTGGGGCCAAGAGGTACCTCGGTTGGTAAGTCTCTGCTAGGCGAAAGCCTGTGGAGCGGGACCCGAGGGTAGGGGGGTCTTCAACAGGGGGTTGAAGTCTCCAGGGATATCTAGCAGGGGGCTACAGATCCCAGTGAGACCTCTAACGGGGGTTGGAGTCCCTCTGACTACTATTTGTGATAGTGCACTATCACAACTGCTAGTCGACTGGGAGATGGGAGCATTTCTGAGTAAGAAACCTATCCCACAGAGAACACCTTTGGGATGTACTTTGAAGCACTGGAAAGACATCGGGGGTGATGACCCACTAACTCGGAAACCATGAATTGAATATTGCAATCATTGGTGCCCAACGTATCAATTGGAAGGTGGGCACGAATGGCCAGAACAGGAGACATTGCAATATCATACCATCTTGCAATTAATGTTGTTTTGTAAAAAGGGAAGGCAAATGGGAAGAAGTGGCATATGTTGATTTGTTCTTTACACTGTGGAATCATCCAGAGTGGCAGAAACAGCGTGAGATATGTCCACAGGATTCTACGGCAATGTTTCTGAAAAGAGGAAAATGTGGTGAGAACTTGAAGTGTTGCTCTACTTGTGATACTGGATACTTCACTTGATGGAACTGACAAGAAAATAGTATTGAATACAGCCAGAAGGCAGGTGCAGGGAGCACATGCTAACAGGAATTTACAGAGAACAACGAATAAGAATTTTCCATCTACAAATCCCGAGTGGGACCCTAATCAGCCAGGACCCAGGGGAATGTTGACTAGATGTCAGAGACAGATTTTATTTGGAGTAAGACATGCAATGCCAAAAGCCATAAATTTTGACCCATTTATTAAGTGAGACAAGAATTAAAGGAGTCCCCCCCTTCAGCCTTTATGGAAAGGCTGAAGGTGACCACCAGAAAATATACTCATTTGAACCCAGAAAAAAACAGAAAAAGCAATTCAGTTGGTCTCTATATTCATAAGACAATCAGCCCCAGATTGGGGGGGGTGGGGGGGGGGAGTAAAAAAACCTTCAGAAACTAGAAGAACCTGAATCCAGAGATCTGGGTAAAATGCTTGAAGTAGCTTGGCATGAAGGAGACCAGAGGAATCAACCCTAGCTGAACACCTGGTTACACTGAAGCTAGGGAATGAAGAAATAGAATTTTTGGTAGATACGGGAGCCACTTCTTTGGTATTGAATACACGTAAAGAGAAAGTTGATCATAAACCAGTAGGTGTTGTTAGTGCGACAGGGCAAAGAAAAATTAGCCTTTCTTAGAGCCATTAAAGTTTAAATTGGAGAAGCAATGGGCAACTCACCAGTTTCTGTATATGCCTGAATGTCCACTGCCTCTGTTATGATGAGATCTATTAAGTAAATTAGATGCTCAAGTAACTTTTAAAGATGGAGAGATTAAATTACTAATACCAGAACAGAATCAAAAGCCACAGAGGCGAGAGCGTTTATGTTACAGGATTCCTCCAGGGAGGAACAGGTTCCCGAAGAAGTGGAAAACGTAGTAATTCCTTTGGTTTGAGCGAGCGGAGCTCCGGAGCGACCTAAGCGGGCAGAGCCGGTAAAAGTAACCTTAAAGCCTGGAGCCAAGCCGGTAAGACAAAAACAATACCGTATTAAGCGAGAGGCTCGAAAAGGATTAGAGAAGTTAATTATAAATTTTTTTCAGAATATGAGCTCTTAATAGAATGTGAATCAGAATATAGTACTCCTGTGCCGCCAGTAAAGAAATCTAGAGGCAAAGAGTATTAGCTGGTTCACGATTTAAGGGCTATATCTCAGGTGGTCCAAGATCTACATCCGGTAGTAGCTAATCCATACACTTTACTGACCTCTTTTAAAGGAGGAGCATAAATGGTTTACTGTACTAGATTTGAAGGATGCCTTCTTTTGCATACCTCCAGGCATAAAAAGTCAAAGCCTATTTGCTTTGGAATGGGAAAGCCCCACCACAGAATGAAAGACACAGCTAACATGGACCGTACTTCCACAAGGATTTAAAATTAGTCCTACGATATTTGGGACTCAGCTGGCAAGAAAAAAAATTAGAAATATAGAAATGTCTAGAAAAAACAGAACCCAGGGAGAGGCATATTGTTACAGAATGCAGACGACATTCTGATAGTGGCAGAAAGTAAAGAATAATGTTTTGAAATTTTTAAATTTTCTGGGCCAAGGAAGATGCGGAGTTTCCAGAAACAAAACCCAAATAGGAGAAGCAACAGCCATTTATTTAGGATTCGAAATATCTCAAAGACAAAGACAATTAGAAAGTGAAAAGAAAGAAACTATTTGTCAAATTCCCGAACCTTGCGGCCCGAAGGAACTGAGAGCTTTTCTGAAAATAGTGAAATAGCGTCAGCTCTGGATTCTGAACTACAGACTGTATGTAAAACCATTATATGAGGCACTGAAAGAATCAAAGGATAAATATTTAACCTGGACGCCCGGATGCCAAACGGCATTCAAAGAACTGAAAAGAGCCTCAGTGATGGCCCCTGCATTAGGCCTACCCGATTTCGCTAAACCTTTTGAGTTGTTTGTCCACGAAAGACAACATTTAGCCCTTGGAGTGCTGACACAGCGACTGGGAACCTGGAAGAGACCCGTGGGCTACTTCTCCAAACAACTCGACCACGTGAGTAAAAGATGGCCTGGATGTTTACGGGCAGTGGCAACAGCAGCGCTGCCGATCCAGGAAGCCCCAAAGTTAACAATGGGACAAAAGATGACAGTATGTGTCCCGCACATAGCGGTGACTGTTTTAGAACAAAAGGGGGGTCGTTGGCTATCCCTTAGCAGAATGTTGAAATATCAAGTTGTTCTGTTAGAACAAGACCATGTGGAATCGAAGACTACTGCTATACTGAATCCTGCTATGTTTTTAACAACAGAAAACCTTACGGACAATTTCGAACACGATCGCTTGCTAACTATTGAACAAGTCTATTCCAGCAGACCAGGCCTGAGACACAAACCTCTGGGAAAATCCTGATCTGGAGTTGTTTACAGATGGAAGCAGCTCTGGGCGAGAAGAGAATGGCCGGATATGCTGTCGTTATCACCGCCGAGGGAATGGAGTCAGGGGCGCTGCCTGCGAACACCTCAGCACAGAAAGCAGTATTGGTAGCGTTGAAGCGAGCTCTGCGAATGGCAGAAGGACGAAGGATAAATATCTAGACTGATTCCAAACATGCATTTGGTGTGATCCACGATCATGGAGCTACTGGGAAGGAAAAAGGACTGCCATCAGCCCAAGAATCATTGATACAGCATAAAGAAGACATTCTCCAACTTCCGGAAGACGTGCAGAAACCAAAAGAAGTGGCGGTAAAGCGTTGCAAAGCTCATCAATTCGGCCAGACGGCTGTAAACATAAGCAAACGATTGACAGATAAAGCTGCAAAGAGGACTGCAGAGCAAGGTATCCTTGCACTAGTACCAGTAAAACAGATCGGAATTCCAAAGTTGAAACCGAGATTATTATAATAAATTGGATGAGCAATTAGCAGAACAATTGGAAGCATCACAAAACACAGAGATGGTAGGTAACACCAGAAAAACAAGTAATAATAATAACAACCCCACAAGTTATGACAGAACTTGCAAAAGAAAAGCATGAGCAAACACATTAGGGTGTAGATGCTACGGTTTTGAGTTTAAAAGCATCTGTAGCGTGTGTAGGCATGACAAGAACAGTTAAACCCATGGTAGCTAAGTGTCCAATCTGTCCTAGAAATAATCCCCTGAACCAAAGGAAACCACCTTTAGGAGTAACAAAACAAAAAATTCTCCCGGAAATTATTAGCAAATTAAGTTTTCTGAGTTACCCAGACAAAATAGATATAGCAGTATTTGTTAGTGCTGATGGACAAGTTTTCTAGTTGGCCAGAAGCTTTCTCGTGCTGCACCAACAAAGCTAGAGTAGTAGTTAAGATGTTGCTGAAAGAAATAATACCAAGATTTAGAGTGCCAACAGGAATGTCCTCTGAGAGAGGACCACATTTTTTTGCAGAGGTAGTTCAACAAATTAATAAAATTTTGGGTATAAAATGGAACCTGCATATGCCCTAGAGACCACAATCAAGTGAAAATTTTGAGAAGATGAACCAAACACTGAACTGACATAGTGGAATATTATTGATCTAAGATGGAAGTATTGAGAAAATGATTATTTCAAAACTTCCAAAGGGGGGAAATGTAACCAAAGCGATGAAATCAACCAACCAGAGACGGTGTTCCATTACGGGAACACGGAGCGTACGAATCAGCGCATCTGTCGATCTGCATTTTAGTCCCTAGGCGATCGTTAATGTCAGCAGAACAACAGACAACGTGCTTCTGTCAGAAACGGATGACAAAACGCGGTTTCGTGTAGCGGACTGAGAAAACTAGCCAAGACTGCCAAGATTAAGAGCCAAGAAGGTAAAAGGCAATTCTGGCAGGGGGAGATCGCGACCACCGACTCACGGACCACCACCGAGCCTGCGCAGCGATTTACATACGGAACGAGCAAGTTTGTACCGATCAGTAGACAGGACGATAATGAATATGTATGAATACGTAAAATTTTGATCTACAAATTCTACGGGAAAGGTGTGTGAGGGACGCACGCCAGGAGGAGCGATCCCCCGTGCATCTGGCGCCGTGAATAAAGAACGCCTGCTCTTTAATACTAAATCGGCGTTGAGGAGTTGTTTCCGATTTTACCGCGTTTTTCGGTAACACAGGGAGTCAGACCAAGAGGGCCAGAGAAAGACAAAATACCGACAGGCTACAGGACAGAGCAGGAGGAATGAAAAAATAAAAACGGAGCCAGAGCCAGGCAGAGAGAGGCGGAGAAAGAACAAGTAGCCACAGGCTACAGGACAGAGAGAGGGAGGCCTGAAAAGACGGGGAGGCAGGGAGCCACTCAGAGCGAGATGGAGAAAGAAGGGGCGGGGGGGGGGTGCAAAAAAAAAAAACTAAAAAAAATTTTGCAGCAGGTAAGGAAAGAGAGGGGGCCAGGGGAGAGACAGGGAGGGCCCAGGACGCACAAGAGAGGCAACGGGGCCCCAGTGGCCCAGGACTCACCGCGACTCTCGCTCTCAGCGCTGCTGGCACAATTTAGCCGTTCAGATGCTTCTTTCCCCTCCTCTCCGCCCTGCCTCTTCTGCAGCTCCAGACTCTAGGCCATCCTCCACCTGAAGAGAATACAAGGGTGTCTCACAGCTCTTACGAGATGAGGCTTCCTAGGCACGTAGCGTAGCCTAGCTCGCTCGTGCCGGAGCTGGGGGCAGGAGCACGGGGCAAGTGGGGCCAGGGGAGGCTGAGGGGGAGCTCTGGTGAGCTGGGGAGTCGGCTATCTTCTGCACCCTGGGCAGGGGGAAAATGTCATCATCCTCCTCCTCCTTTCCCTCTTCCCTTCTATCAGCTCCCGGGTAACTCCTGGGGCTGCCCTCACCCGCTCGCCTTTAGCATACCAGAAGCCTGCCTCGGCAGGTCGTTTGAAGCTTCCCATCCCACCAGCCCCAGTAGTGCAGGCACACAAGGAGACACCCCGGCACCCACCAAAGGGGCTCGCTCACCTCACCGGCAGCCCTAGGCCTCACCCGACACAGGGAATCGTGTCCGACACACCACCACGCTGCAGCAGGAGCGGAGGAGGCCTTTCCTTACCAGGAAGCAGCAACGAGCACGGCGGCATCACCTCGCAGGCACCGCAGCATCGCAGGGCTGTCACCTGCGGAGAGAGCAATGGGGATCACAGGGACGCCACCGCGCGTGCGCGGCTCCCGGGCTCAGTACCCAACTCTGGTCGCTGGGCAGCAGCATTATCTGAATTACTCTTCTCGATTAATACCATCCAGAAACCGTAACTTGGCTGCATCCACAGAGCTTCTATTCCTCTGCACCTTTCCCCCTCGCAGCCCCAGCAGCACCGTTCATTGCCTCTGCACCAAACAGCAAAGCGTCTCGAGCATTTCAGTCCTTTCCTCTCGACTGCTTACAAAAATCTGGTGCTTGCTACTGTCCATGCCACTGCCCGCCCCCCCCCATGCCCGAGGGAGGAGAAGCAGCACAGCAAACCTGGGGAACAAGGTTGGGTCCCCCACCCCCGCAGAATAAGCCCCAGGAACTGCTTGTAGGCATGTGGCATCAGGGTTGTGATAGGGTTTTGTTTTGGTTTTCTTTTTTTTCCCCTGCCTTCTTTACATAATGTAATAATTGGGGTTGCTTTTCCAAACTACTGAGTTCTGTGGGGACTTTTTGTGCTTTTACCCTACAAAAAAATGGTCATTTTCACTTTCGGTTTTGTGCATGAGAATGGTTGGTGGGTGCTTTTAGGTGGTTGTTCCTTCCCCACCACCACCCTTTTTTTCCTTTCCAGCTGCACAAATCCAGCTGGAGTTGGCTTTCCCAGAAGCCCCAAGTTGTTTTCTTTCCACCAGAATTCTTCCTGTATTTTCACCCCCCATTGCAGACCCAGAGTCAGGGGGTTTGAGGTATTTTTGTGCCCAGGCAGCAGCTCCCAGGCTGCATAAGCAGCCCCACAGGGGGAAGTCCCCGTTTGAGGGAATCGGCCCCAAATTGGGATGGGAAAGTGAAGACAAGGGAAAAAAAAATCCTGAATAACCTGAAAAAGAACACCTACTCCAGCCCACCAAGCACCCGTCACCTTGCCTGACTCACCTCCAGGGCCCAGATCACGCTCGGCTCATCACTTAGTGCCCTCAGATCACAAAAAAAAAAAAAAAAGAGTAAAACCCATAATGGAGCCCTATAGCCATCAGTCACATCTTCCCTCCAGTACTACACACAGACTCACCTTCTTACAGCGCTCCCCTGGGCTCTCCTCCGTTGCCCTGCACGACTCATCCATCTGCACCTGGAAAAACAGTGTTACTGAACAAGTCACCTGGAGGCACAGCAACAGCTTAACCATTCCACAGCTCTTGCGCCCCCGTAGGAATACCATCTAGAGCCCAACTACAGCCTGCCGTTAAAGGAAATGCGTTAAATCAAACGTTAAGCCCTCGCACGTACAAGCCGGAACAGCAAACACACAGCACGCTCGCGCACCCAGGGCGCAGCCCGACGGAGGTCCACGCGCACCTCGCCGGTCTGATGCGGAGCCGCCCAGCATCCCTGCGAGCACAGCTGCAGGCGCAACAGCAGTTTCACCTACACCCATCTCAGCGCGCAGCGCTTCTGAAGCTTTAAGCTGAAAGCCCTACCTTGACCCTTGGCCACACTAGAAGCGAGCCGTGGCTAGGACTCCACAGAAACACAGCAACACAAATTGCACACCCACAGCGGCGACAGCCTTGCAGCTATTTAGACCAGGAACAACAGAGAAAAGTAAAACAGCTTCATCACCCGCACAGGAAAAGCAGCAGACGGAGACAAAGGGTCAGCATTCACAGCCCTTACAGAACACAGGCGTTCTCTCTCCTTCCACTCCTAAACCCATCCCCACTTAGGTCTAAATATCGCAGCCCTGCTGGGGCAATATCGAGAGCGGGGAACAAGAGCCCTGCCGCCCGCCGTTTGTGCGGCAGGACACAAAAACAGAGGGACATGTTTTGCCACACACAACCCTGAATCTCCTGAAAATTTATGTTTACCAAAAATAGCCATTTGGAACATATTCCCAAAAACATTCGGCAATGAAACGCTTACGTGTTTGACACCCGCACATTTTTGGGGAACTTGCTATTTGCTTCCTGGTTTTGCTGGTCTTCCCTCAGAAGTTCTACCTGCAGCCAAGTTATTCCCACCCGCCCGACCGGTTCAAGCGTTCACCTTCCTGGTATTACCAGCACATTGACACAGGCGAGGAACTTAACTGCTCTTCTAAAACTATCCAAATGACAATTACAGCCCTGAAAGAGGAGTGGAAGAGAAGAAAAGGAGAGATCAGGCAGCAAAAATGCCCTGCAGGCTGCTGCCAGCCAACACTGCACTCTTTTGTTAAAGCCACCCCGCCCCCCCAAACGCAAAAATAAACCCCATGACTTTGTGGAGTGCGGTTTTTTCTTCTTTTCAGCAGTCCTTCTGGAGCTCATCCCTGTCTCAGCATCTTGTCTTGTCAGAGCATGAAGATGCAGATGATCTGTATCCCGATGACATCTGCATGGGATGAATACATTTTCAGAAAACGCCCGACTGAGCCATTTGCCACAGTCACGAGACTCACGACATGACACACGAGGTGGGCCCAGAGTTTTAAGGCAAAAATACCTCCCCCGCCCCCCACCCGAGATCTTTCAGGCTCCAGACCTGCCATCTCCCCGCACCAAACCTCCCCGGCCAAAGGGTTTCAGGTGGCCCAAAACACAGTACACAGAAAATAAACGGGGAAAGCCCTACATTGTGCAAAAGCGAACGATGCCCGACCAGGGCTTCTCTGCGGGGCCCGGGCTCGGCACGGAGCCCCCCCCCGGCACGAGCACGGGCCCGGGCCGGTCACGGAGCCCCCCCCTCCCCCGCCCGGCCCCGGGCCCGGCACGGAGCCCCCAGCCCCCCCCTCCCCCGCCCGGCCCCGGGCCCGGCACGGAGGAGCCAGCCCCCCCCTCCCCCGCCCGGCCCCGGGCCCGGCACGGAGGAGCCAGCCCCCCCCTCCCCCGCCCGGCCCCGGGCCCGGCACGGAGGAGCCAGCCCCCCCCTCCCCCGCCCGGCCCCGGGCCCGGCACGGAGGAGCCAGCCCCCCCCTCCCCCGCCCGGCCCCGGGCCCGGCACGGAGGAGCCAGCCCCCCCCTCCCCCGCCCGGCCCCGGGCCCGGCACGGAGGAGCCAGCCCCCCCCTCCCCCGCCCGGCCCCGGGCCCGGCACGGAGGTGCCAGCCCCCCCCTCCCCCGCCCGGCCCCGGGGCCGGCACGGAGGAGCCAGCCCCCCCCTCCCCCGCCCGGCCCCGGGCCCGGCACGGAGGAGCCAGCCCCCCCCTCCCCCGCCCGGCCCCGGGCCCGGCACGGAGGAGCCAGCCCCCCCCTCCCCCGCCCGGCCCCGGGCCCGGCACGGAGGTGCCAGCCCCCCCCTCCCCCGCCCGGCCCCGGGCCCGGCACGGAGGAGCCAGCCCCCCCCTCCCCCGCCCGGCCCCGGGCCCGGCACGGAGGAGCCAGCCCCCCCCTCCCCCGCCCGGCCCCGGGCCCGGCACGGAGGTGCCAGCCCCCCCCTCCCCCGCCCGGCCCCGGGCCCGGCACGGAGGAGCCAGCCCCCCCCTCCCCCGCCCGGCCCCGGGCCCGGCACGGAGGAGCCAGCCCCCCCCTCCCCCGCCCGGCCCCGGGCCCGGCACGGAGGAGCCAGCCCCCCCCTCCCCCGCCCGGCCCCGGGCCCGGCACGGAGGAGCCAGCCCCCCCCTCCCCCGCCCGGCCCCGGGCCCGGCACGGAGGAGCCAGCCCCCCCCTCCCCCGCCCGGCCCCGGGCCCGGCACGGAGGAGCCAGCCCCCCCCTCCCCCGCCCGGCCCCGGGCCCGGCACGGAGGAGCCAGCCCCCCCCTCCCCCGCCCGGCCCCGGGCCCGGCACGGAGGAGCCAGCCCCCCCCTCCCCCGCCCGGCCCCGGGCCCGGCACGGAGGAGCCAGCCCCCCCCCTCCCCCGCCCGGCCCCGGGCCCGGCACGGAGGAGCCAGCCCCCCCCTCCCCCGCCCGGCCCCGGGGCCGGCACGGAGGAGCCAGCCCCCCCCTCCCCCGCCCGGCCCCGGGCCCGGCACGGAGGAGCCAGCCCCCCCCTCCCCCGCCCGGCCCCGGGCCCGGCACGGAGGAGCCAGCCCCCCCCTCCCCCGCCCGGCCCCGGGCCCGGCACGGAGGAGCCAGCCCCCGCCTCCCCCGCCCGGCCCCGGGCCCGGCACGGAGGAGCCAGCCCCCCCCTCACCCGCCCGGCCCCGGGCCCGGCACGGAGGAGCCAGCCCCCCCCTCACCCGCCCGGCCCCGGGCCCGGCGCGACGGAGGCGTCCCCCGCCCCGCCCGGCCCCGGGCCCGGCGCGACGGAGCTCCTCCCGCCCGGCACCGAGCCCGGCCCAGGCCCGGCGCGACGGAGCCCCCCCCGCCCGGCCCAGGGTCGGGCCCGCACGGAGCCCCCCCCACCCCCGGCCCACAAGGAGCCCCCACCGCTGCCCGAACTCACCCACCAGCGCTCTCCGGCCCCCGGCTACGGCCGCGCTGCTCTCTCAGGCGGCTGCCGCAGACGAGGATCGGGAGCCGCCAGGCCTCCAGGAGTCCCGAGGGGATGCCGGCCACCGCAGGGGATGGCTGCCTGCGGCCGGACTGCCGCGGCGCTCCCCGCCCAGCTCCGAGCAGTCTCCGCCGGCCACGGGCTTCCCACGCCGGGCCGCAGAGGGGCCCCGGCACCGCAAAGAGACCCCTCGCGACCCGGCCGCCCCACGCACCTCTCCCACCTCCGCTCCGCCGCGCACGCGCCACCGGAAGCCCGGGCCCCGCGGGGCGGCCCTTAGAGGGCGGCCGGAAGGACCGGCCCCCACCGGCCCCGCCCCCGCGCCGGACCGCCCCCGCGCCCAGCCGGTGAGCGCCAGCGCCCCCTGCTGGCCGGGCCGCGCTCAGCTCGCGAGGGCGCCGAGGGCCGGGCGGGGCGGGACGCGCCGGCTCGGGGCCGGCTCCTTTCGGGGCGAGCGGGCGAGCGAGAGACCCCTGCGGGCCCCGGTCACGGCCGGGCAGAGCCGCGCGCCCTCCGGGAGCGGCTGAACGGGGCTGCCGCTCGTGACACGTACCGAGCCGTCCGCGACGGGAGCGAGCAGAGGAGGAAGGGGCCGGCGGCCGCGGGGCCCTGCCCGCAGGCACGGGGGGGGGGTGCGGGCTGGGGCCCGTGGGGCCGCCCTGCTGGGCCGCTGCCCTGCGCCGCACCGCGCTGGGGGCTGGGGCCCGACCGGCGCCGGGGGACCGGGGGCAGCCACGAGCAGGGGGCCTGAGCTTAGCCACGGCCTGCAAAACACCCCGCAGCGTGAGACGCTGCGAGGCCAAGGTGGTCCTTGGCAATGGGGGCGCCTGGGCTCGGCCTCCGCCGTACCCGTCCTGGGTCTGCGTGGCGTTCCAGGGGAACGGTGTTCTCCTTGTGCGGAAGGTGGGCTGGCCGTTCGGCCGTGCCCCGGCCGTTACCGATACTGCCAGAGGCGCTCGCACGCTCTGGCCCGTTACTGCTGCGGTACCGCGCCGTAGCCGAAAGAAGAGGTGTTGTGTTTTCTCACAGAAAAGCCTCCTACGGTCAGTGGAAGAAATAACCTCCTTCCGTGGCACTGACTCTTTTCGTCCAGTCCATAGCCGGCTTTCGGCTTTTGTCTTTACAGCATTCAGTTTGCTTTCTGCCAAGCTTTCTACCTGCTGTGAAACATTTGGATGTTTTTTTCCTGTTGCTTTTTTTCCCCCCTACTTGCTCCACAACTCCCACACCAACCACCCAGCGCGGCTCGCCTTTCAGCCCCCAGACCCAGGAGCCTTGCCCTGGGACGGCCCGTACATGTCAGCAGAGTTGTTCCAGCTCTCACCCTGTCCCTACCCAGCTGAGGACGTCTGTGTCCGTGAGAGACACCCAGACACTGCCCCTGCAGCGTGGCAGTCCCCTGCCCCATCAGTGAAAACTGCGGCAATATCGGCTAAGTTTAAAAGCGTCGGCAGGAGGTGCAGGATACGTAAATAAAGCGGCGGTTGGCTGCCGGGTACGGGTGCGATATAAATACATTTTGTTTACAGGCCTTCGTGCCTATTCAGCGTTGAACGGCACCGCAGCCCACCCACCCCGGGGCTCACGGGGCTCGGAGAAGGGTCTCTCCAAGGGCACAACCTAAGGCAGCGCAGGAAGCCCAGCTGCCACGCTCCCAGTCGCTACGGGACGCTTGCTTACAGCTACACCGACGAGGGTGCGGATGAGGCTGGAACTAGCAGAAATGCTGACTCTTCTGGCCTTTTATTTGCGGAAGGCACAGCGCGCGAGCCTCGGCGGCTCACAGGAGAAGCGTGCGGCGCTGCCGGACTCTCATTCTCAGCTCACGTACTACTGCCAAAGCTCCTGCCCTGTGCTGTGCCAGATGCCGGCTGGCGTGAGCACCTGGGCTCCTGAGGGACCCCCTTGTCCTGAGAGCCAGAGGTACTCGCTTCCCTTTGCATGAGGCCTGTAGGAGATAGACCCTGCAATTTAAAAAATCTGTATCAAACGTGGCAGACTCAAAGGGGGGCATTTTAAAAAAGGCAGGTTTGTTTTCTTTTTTAACTTTACGATCTACAGCCTAGCAAAGAGATCCCTTTCAGTGTCAGTCGCTTGGCCTTCTCCCCTACTGACGAGGTCCCAGCCTCCCGGTGAGATCTCGCTGGAGATATTCTCAGTTTCCCTCAGGTACGGGGCTGCCCTGGCCCGAGGCCAGCGAAGAAGCTGACTTTGCCCGTGCCTGAATCAGCAACACGTCCAGCAGGCGACTTGCAGAGCCCAGGGAACCCTCGTAAAGAGGTTTGGGGGTGGGCCGCGCCACATCTGCGGCATCGGCCGTGGGAAAGGACCGGCGCAGTAAAGCAGGTGGGTGAAACCGCGGTCCGCGCCAATACGTGCTGCTGCCTGGGGCATCGCTTTGCTGCAGGTCAAGTCAGATGCTCTCTGTAAGAGTCAGTCAGGGCAAAGGCAGCAGCAGATGTCTTTTCTGCTCATTTTAACAAAGGCTGGACGGAGCCCATAGAGGAAGGCACTACGCGTCTTGCTGGGTCTGTTTGCCTGCCTTCTCGTAAGCCGTCGCGGAAACTTGCACGAGCAAAGCCTGTGCAAGCTGATGACAGCCACGCACGGTTGAAGAGGGAGCAGACGGTGAGAGCAGAGGTGCGCGCTCAGGCTGGGCGCTGGAAGCTAATGCTAATGCTGCAAAATAAAGAGTGGATTTTCTTTTTTGGGTTTAGGTGAGCGCTAAACATGACATGTGCGTGTGTGCGTGTGTCTCTCGCAGGTTTTTGTCATACACCCCACCCCCCCGCCCCAAAAAAACCACCCGCACATGCCACGCGTTAAACAGTGGTTTTCCATTGTACTTAGACGTGCTTACATAGGTGTGTTGGTTTTTTCTTTTTTAATGCAGAAACAGCAATACGATAGATTTAATACAGCTAGCAATTAGATGGGTGTAGCTTTAGAGCGTCGGCTGTTTACAAAGCAACTGCACACCTTCTTTAACTCACAGTTTAAACAGGTAAACTTGCAGTGCATCACACGTGCTTTGTACAGTCACGGTCCACACGGCAGGCCAGATGCTTCACCCTGCCTTGTCCTTGTTCCCCCGACTCCGACGGGACCGCCGAGGCCACCCTGGGGACAGCGCCGCTTTCTAGCAGCTGGGTTGCTTGCCTGGACGCCCCACAGACAAACAGTCATTTCCCCGCTGAACCTCTTCTCAAATATTTTCCTAGCCCTGCAGGCCCCAGGTCCTTTGGTTCATATTTCCTTTTTTCCGGGCTTGATGCACAGGACCGACGATTTCCAGAAATAGAAACAGAGGCTGATTCAGTCCAGGCTAAACATTCTCTGACCTAAACCAAACTGCCTTCGAAGAGATAGCTGTACTGTAGGCACCACCTCGGGAACAGAAGTTGCCCTGTCATTAAAAAAAAAAAAAAGCAGGAAAACAAGGCATTTCAGGCTGAGGAGGCTGAACGGTGTGCTGGGGGCAGTGGGGGGTTGGAAAGAAACAGTTCAGACGATTAGAGCGAGCTTGGCGTTGCAAAGCGTGCCATTATTTTTAATTTGGCAGTCAGAAGAAAATAGATTCTGACACTGATTTCCTGCGTGCTGCGGGAGTTCTCTCCTCAGCATTCCTGTGCACCATTTTACTTTTGTGTCCCGTCCGCTTCGCTTTTGCGCTGTAGCTCTCCGGTTCTAGCTACGCTTCCCACCACCCCCATTACGCTTTGACAAGCCCAGCTCTCACTGTGCTTCCCTTCCCTTCCCTTCCCGTATGCGCGTGCAGGGAAAAGCCCGCGCGTCTGCCACTACAGGACACGCTCTGGGGGGCAGGAGAGATGACGACGCTCCCTGACAGAGGACACAGCTGAGGGGCGGTCCGCCGGGGCCGGGGAGATGGCAGCACCTTCCCTCAGCTGCCCCATCCGAGCACAGGTGCAGGTGCACACTGAGGAGAGACAAGCAGGCAGGAGCCGCAGAGCGAGAGAGAAAATAAAATTCACGGGTGGGTGCTACTTGCGTCTCATTTTTAGCGCAAGACATTAATTCTCAGCACATTCTTGGAGCTGCCCCTTTGGGACTCACGGAGAAGAGGGAGGTTGGCCACGCGGTGCAGCCCAGCTCTGCTTCCCCTAAATGGTTTTACTGTTCAGGTGTTGCCCTAATCTGGCCGGTACCCCCGCAAAGAGTTTGGGATTTCTGCTGCCTCTCCGGGCCAGCCACAGACCCCGACTTCATCGCAGCGAATGACCCTGCACTCGTCAGAGCGGTTGCCGAGTCACATCCCGCTGCCTTCCCTGCAGAACTGGAGACCCTTTTTCAGCCCTTGCCCCCTCTTCTCTCAGCTCGTCGCCCGTCCCTTTACCAGTGCCGGCACCGATCCTGCCTCCAGCTCGCCCTGTCCCCACCTGCGAGCGCCCAACAGGAGCTAAATGTCTCCTCAAGGATGCACGGAAGAGACGCGCAGGTAACCCAGCACAGACCCCCTGCAAACATCTTCTTTCCATTTGCTTTCCTCTCCTGACACGAAGGGATGACTTAGGAAAAGCGTACTGCTCGCATTTCACCTGCACCGCTTCTACTTTCACTCTCGCTCTCCTTGGCAGTAATTAATAGCGGTGGCGGGGGGGGCTGGGGCATTCCCCCAAAGCGGCTGCGGTTACATCCGGGCGGTTGTGGCACTCCATTAGCTTTGTAATTTTTAAATCTAAATCTTCTGGAATTGTTAGTTCTGGTCAGGAATCACCCGTACCTGCAAATTTTCTTAATAGCTACGCTTGAACCCAGCCACTGTTTAACAGCTCACCTTTATTTCTCTTCATTTAAGAACCCAAAGCTTCGTTTACTGCTTGGGTTGGAAGCAGGAGCTGTCGCTGCCTCTGAACTTTCTAACAGCCCTGTTACAATTTCAGTACTACCCGCTCCCAATTTAGCTTTCCGGGTCGATTTTCATTCTAGATTCTAAAATTTCCTTATTTTGTTTCTGATCAGGAGTCATTAATGCCTGCAGTTGATTTAATAACGGCTGCATTTAGATTGAGCTATTAATGACTCGCAACTCTATTTATGGCATAAAAAAGGACTGCCTTTATTTTTTTTAATTACAGATTAGGAATAATGACTGCCTGGTTTGTTCAGTAATAGCTGCGATTAAATTGAGTCACGACTCCTCCCTAAATAATATGTGTTTATTTGCACTCTAACAATTTAACCTCCCCTTCACTGGTCAGGGGCACCGACAAGTGCCCGCGCGTACCTCCGCGCCCCCTGCGCCGGCTCCCCAGGGAGCAGCCTCGTACCCTGACCAGAGTCTGCAGCGGCCCGTTGTCGGCCCAGCTCCTCGCCCTCGAGCGGCGGATCCGCTGCTGCCCAGAGGGGACGGAAATGGCGCGGGGTAAATGATAATATGAAATGATAAACGAATAAAATGATCTCACAAGGGGGAAGAAAACCAGCAAAGCAAAAACCAAACCCCAAACAGAACACCATACCACTAAACCGCCTCACCGCCCCCTCAGCGCCCAAAACAGCATCCCGGGAGAAAAAAAGCAAAGCAGGCCACAAGGGACCTTTCTAGTACAGCTGCTGCCAAAGAGCGCCAAGCTCTGGAAGCCTTACCTCAGGCAACGCCTCCGCTTCTCTAAACGCCAGAGCACGCCTGCCCGGGGGGCTGAGACAGCCCCAGAGCTGCGACCGCCCGAGGGAACACGGGAGCCCCGGCGCCAGAGGAGCCCGGGGGCAGCGAGAGCTGCCCGAGCCCCGGCTGGGGCTCTTCGACCCCCGGGCCCCGCCCCCGCCCTTCCCACAGCGCCCCGCGAAAGGGGCGGGCCGAGCCCCCCGAGGGGGGAAGGCCCCGGGAGCCGTACGGGAGCCGCCTGGAGCTCCCGGCGCGGGAGGGGGGGGGGAGAGAAAACACCCACACCGAGCCCCCCCCGAGCGGAGCAAACACAGGCTCGGGCCGTTGCCGGGGGGCGGGGCCTGTCGCTAAGGGGAGAGAGCCGGCACCGCCCCCCGGGCCGTTGCCAGGGGGCGGGGCCTGTCGCTAAGGGGAGAGAGCCGGCACCGCCCCCCGGGCCGTTGCCAGGGGGCGGGGCCTGTCGCTAAGGGGAGAGAGCCGGCACCGCCCCCCGGGCCGTTGCCGGGGGCGGGGCCTGTCGCTAAGGGGAGAGAGCCGGCACCGCCCCCCGGGCCGTTGCCAGGGGGCTGGGCCTGTCGCTAAGGGGAGAGAGCCGGCACCGCCCCCCGGGCCGTTGCCAGGGGGTGGGGGCTGTTGCTAAGGGGAGAGAGCCGGCACCGCCCCCCGGGCCGTTGCCAGGGGGCGGGGCCTGTCGCTAAGGTGGGTGGGGCCAGGTGGGTCAGCCATCAGACCGCCTGCCCGCCCATCGCCGGGGGCGGGGCCCGTTGCTAAGAGCGTGGCGAGGAGTATCAGCACCACCCTCACCGGGCTATCGCAAGGGGTCAACACCTGTCGCTAAGGGCTGTGGTACACGGCTCCAGCCCCCACGGTGCCGTTGCCAGGTAGCGGGGGGGGGTGTCACTAAGTGGCGTGGAGAAGTGAGCGCGGCGAAGTGTCGCTCCAGCCCGTGCACGGCTGCTGGCTGCAGTACCGCGGTTTGGTCGCACGGTGGCGGCAGAGAGCAGAAAAGGGCGCCACTGCGCATGCGCGGCTGCCCGCCTGCAGTACCGCGCCTTGGTCGCACGGTGGCGGTAGAGAGCAGGAACGGGCGCCACTGCGCATGCGCGGCCGCCCGCCTGCAGTACCGAGGTTTGGCCGCACGGTGGCGGCAGAGAGCAGAAAAAGGCGCCACTGCGCATGCGCGGCCGCCCGGCTGCAGTACCAGCATCTGCTTGCACGGCAACAGCAGCGGCCAGAGGAAAACTTCCCCCTCGGGAACGGGCGGCTTCCCGTCTGCCGTACCCGGTTTTGATCGACCGGTGACTGCCGCGATCGGATAAGGGGCGGGTGGAAATCTCTACCAGGGTAGCGGAGCTCCCGCCTGCAGTCCCGGGGTTCGGTCGCTCGGTGAAAGCAGCGAGCAGAAAACAGGTGGCCAGTGCGCATGCGCGGCTGCCCGCCTGCAGTACCGCGGTTTGGCCGCACGGTGGCGGCAGAGAGCAGCAAAGGCGCCACTGCGCATGCGCACTGTCCTCCCGCCTGCCCCACTCGCCCCCACCCCACGCCCGAGGGAGGAGAAGCAGCACAAACCACCTGGGGAAAAAGGTCCCCTTTCCCACCCCCACACCCGCCCGGAGTAAGCCCCATCAGTTGCTGTAGGCCTGCGGCATCAGGGCTGGGACAGGGAGAGCAGCAAGTCAACAGGTCCTGGAGGGTTAAAGAAGAAAATCCATCAGGGGAACACAGCTGCCCTTCTGAAGGCAGGCTGCCCGGGGTGAGGGGGGCAGCTGTGCGTCGGGGCACAGGGCAGCCAGGCAGACCAGATGCCAGCGGCTGCCCTGCAAAGGAGTTGTGCGCTGCTGAGCCTTGGGCTTCGTTGGCTTGGCAGCGCCTCGCCTCGCCACTGCTCATCCTGCGTAAGCACGAGGCTTCAGCGAGCACAGAACAGGAGGCCAGGGGAAGCGGGGGGGAGGAATGTCACCGGGGAAAAAAAGTCATGCAGGGGGGCCATCTCAGGGGACAGCGTCTGGGAGGTCACAGACACACGCAGAGGGAGGGCGGGGGAGGAGGCGGACACTGCCGGACAGGGGCATGTCTGGGCAGACACGCCATGGGGAACATGCATGGGGATGACTGACACCAGGGGGGTCCCCCCAGGATAATCCACAACGGGCAACTCACCTGGGCTTACCTGCAGCAGATGATCCGCTCCAGATAACCGACCCACTCCGGAGAATCCATTCCGGATAAGCCCCAGCAATGCCCCTCAAACTGCTGCTGTTTCACCCCAAATTTTCCCCAATTTGGGGTTTTTGGGGCGGTCGTTTGGTGGTGGTGATTTCTGTTTGGATGGCTTGGCTTTTTTTGTTGTTGGGGGTTTTGGGGGTTTTACCTTATGGAAAAGCAAAAAAAGCCAAAGGAACAAAGTTGGGATTGCTTTTCCAAACGGTTCACTTCTGGGTCTCTTTGGCCCTTTCCACAACAAAGAAATCGGTGATTTTTGCTCCTGGTTTTGTGCATGAGAATGGTTAGTGGGGTTCCAACCCATCCAACCCCCCACCGCTTTTTTTCCCCCCCCCTTCCTTTCCAGCTGCACAAACCCAGCAGGAGTGGGCTTTCCCAGGAGCCCCCAATTGTTTTCTTTCCCCCAAACCTGTTTGGGTGTTTTGCCTGTTTGGGGTTTTTCACCCCCCACTGCAGACCCAGACTCGAGGGCTTTGGGGTGTTTGTCTGCCCTGGCAGCAGCTCCCAGGCGGCCTGCGCAGCCCCAGAGGGGGAAGTCCCCATCTGGGGGAATCGGCCCCAAATCGGGATGGGAGAAGGAGAACGGGAAAGGGGCAGCATTTGAAAGCGCTTTTGTGTCTTCAGTTGATTGGGGGGTGGGGGTGGGGTGTGTGTCCAATTTTTAAATCCTCTCTATAAACATCTCTGTCAACATGGTTTCTTTGCATTTTAAAACCTTATATAGCATAGACATTTGCACTTGTGTGTCTACTTACACATCCTTACAGAGTACATCTATATTTTATATATACTATCTATTTTACATTTACATACAACACCTGTTTAGACTTAGCTATTAAATTTACACTTACACCTACTTAGGCTATTTACACTTACACAGAATATCTATTTACACATACCTGTTCAGACTTCCATATTAACACGTATATAAACCACCTATTTAGGCTAGCTATCTGCTTACTTACCCTTTGACACTTCAATCTTTTTCGACTTCTCTATTTAGACACCTACTTACAGTTATACCTAGGCTTATTTCACTCTATATAACCTCTATTTAGATTACACATCTGCTTAGACTATGTAACACCCACTAAGCGTAGATGCTCGCTCTAGTCAGACTTTCTTCTGCTTTGAATTCCTTCATCTATCCTTTTTCTTCATTTTAAACTCCTTTATTTTTTAATTTAGATATTTAGACAGTCGAGTTACTTTTGTGGTTTAAAACCCTGTATCTCAATGTAGAATTTTTGTATCCTGAAATCCGTTATATAATATAGGAGAGAGAAGTTCTTATTTTAAAATCCCTTTATACATCTATCAATTAATATGACATGTCAATATATATAAAATAAGAGGTTTTTGTAATAGCCCCCCTCAATTTTCAGGCATTTTGGGGCTGCAGCCCCCCTTTTTGGGGGGGAACCCCTACATGACGCCCCCACTCACCTGTTCCTCTGACGCATTATCAGCTCCCCCAGTGACACCGGGGCGCCCCGCATGACATCATCACACCGCCCCCCCCCCCCCCCCCCCCCCAATTTTATTCACCCCCAAGAAGGGCACTAAACAAGGGAATCTACTCCAACCTGCAGCTCATTACTTTAATAGTGCCATTTACAAAGGTACACACACACACACACCCCACCCCCCAGAAAAGGGGGAGCTCTGCTAAAATCTAAAAGGTGGGGCAGCCCCCCAAACAGCTGCAGCCCCCCCAGCCCCTGTCCGCAGGCTAGCGGCCGCCCCACGGCGGAGCGGGAGCGTGCCAGAGGACGGTGTCACGTCTCTCTCGGGCTCTGCTCGGACATGTTCCCGCGCTGGGACGGGCTCCCCGGGGCGACAAACAGCCCCGGCCCCTGGGGGCCCCGACTCTCCCCACCAGGCAGCCCTCGCGGCCGCACCTGCGGGGCACCCGCTGGAGACAGAGCCGGGAGCCCCCAGGCAGAGGGATGGCCCCTTACCTTCACCACGCTTAACGACCGGCAGGCAAACCCGGGCCGGGGGGCATCTCTTGAGCATCACGAGACACTGAGAAGACATCTGAAAAACAGAAATCCCAAACTATATTTCAGCACGTGAATAAAATAGCACAGAAGAAAATGGAGGAACTCAGTCAGCACAAGGGATAGGAAGGAAATTGAGCCGCAGCAAGATTCTGGGCAAACGGGTCACGTCAAAACACAACACCTCCTTTAAAAGCTAGAGGGACTGGAACACTTGAAAACGGTATTAAGACTAACCGATACCATTTTGAACAGATTCTTCGCGTAACACTGAACGCTCTGGCTGGTGCTGGAAAACGTCTCATCCCTTCCTTACGGCACCGCTGCGGGGAGATAACCCCGTGAGGCTGCGGGGCAAAGTTGTACCGGAACCGGAACCTCCGCTTACAGATCCGCCGCAGCAGCTACAGCCCTCGCCCTGCCGCCGCACGTCTTGCTGCCTGGCTCCATGAAGCCTGAAGCGAAGCGTCAAACTTGAAAGAGTAACGTAAAAAATTAAGAATAAATCTCAGTAATGCACTTTGTGCTGAGAAGGCGGGCGCGTGTTTACGCACATCCAATATGAGCGTCTAGGCTCTGAAAGCTTTCCATTTTCCTTCTGCGTTCATTTAACTCACACAGCCGTTCACACCCGCCATAAGATTATCTATCTCCAAAATACACAGCAGCAACGTGACTGGGGGGTTTTGGCGTGTTATGGAGTCGGGAGGGACGTCCGCCCAGCTGCCCCGCCCGAGAGATGCTGCTGAACTGCCAGGGAAACGCGCATCCAAAGCGAGACTGAAATAAAATACTTAAGAGCGCTCCCTCAAAATACCGGCAGGAAAAAACCGCCCCCACCCCAACATTCAGTCGCCCCTCGTTAAATATTTACAACAAATACCTACCTGCTTAATTACACCTAACAAATCGTACGCTACATCTGCTCGGCAGTTACAGCTGAAACAGCGCAAGTCACGTCGTAAATCAGACGCTGTTAGCTTTTTTTAAACTTTCATTTATGACAGAAGAATCGGTGAGTTAAGAGATCCCCGATACGGTTTTAATTCTTTTGGGGAAAAAAAATACCACAACAAAAACCCACGCAAATCAAATCCCCAGTGTTGCAATACATGGGGCTACCAAGAAGGACCGGCAGATATGCTAATGCGTTTGGCTGTACCGAAGCATGCAGGGGAACCGTATTTTTATGGGATCTCGACTGTTACAACTGAGAACCCAAGCACTACCAATGCCATCAACATTTGGAGTATGTGCTGTGCTTGGATCTCCGCAAGGAGCATTGATTTTTTCATCTTAGAAAAAAAAGCAGTACTTCGCAAGTCTTGTGCTGATGAGTTCTACTGACAAAGACATTGTCTCTAAGATGCACTCTGATGGCAAGTTCATAGAATGCAACCTCACTGAATAAGAAATATCTCAATTTTTCAAGATCTCTTCCTAACAAAAGTCACACTGTGGGGCTTTCAGATGGGCCAGATTATGAATCCTTTCACAACAAGAAACACACCAGCTAACCAGGATATTCTCGCAGTGGCCAGGTGCCTCTTCATCACGTGAAAAAAAAAACCAACAAAAAAAAACACCCCAAAAAACACCAGAGCCAGCAATAAGTATCACACGGGTCAACACAGCTCTCTTCCAGAGCACCCCCCTCATCAAAAGGAACATGCCCATCGGCTCACCTGCTCTGCACAGGTTCCAGCATCACACCCCGCTTCCGTCATCGCTTGTGGCACCAAATGTATCAACACACAGTAAACTACCGTTACGCTCGTGAGAAATCACCGCCCCGTGACTTCCTCATTACTACCCAGCTCGCTTCTAATGCTCATACGCCGTTCCAAAGACGGCCCACGTGTTACCTACAGAACTGAAGAGCTCGACGACGGACCACAGCATTCTCTGGTCTCAGATGCTGGCCGCTGCCCCACCTTCTCAGACCTCTCATAGGCACGCGGCAGCACCGCTCCGAGCCTGCCAGCGGCACCTGCAAAAAGCCAAGCGAAAAGGCACCTCCCGAGATGCTGCCCGATGCCACAGCCTGCCCGCACCGATCCCCGTCTCGCACCCCTTTCCCTCGACAGCCTCCCTCCCAGCCTACGCTACGCCACTTCCAGGTGCCGTGTCCAGCTCGCCCGCCGTCCGTAACACCCAAACAACACGCATTGCTTATAACTTCCCCAGCAACACAACACCTCAGAAAAGAGCTGCTACTTCAGCCCACCAATCACCACTCGCCTTGCTCGACTTGCCTCCTTTGCTCATTGCTACGCTACTTCAAACCCAAACCAAAAGACAAACGCAAGGAGCAACGGAGTCATAGAGCCATCGGTCACATCTTCCCTCTATATACACCACGCACCACCTCACCCGCTTACATCGGTCCCCTCAGTTCCCCTCCGTCGCCCTGCACGACTCGTCCCTCGGCATCTCCAAAACCAATACCAAACAAGTCGCCTGGTTGCACAGCAGTACCTTAACGGTTCCTGAAGACCGACTATAACCTGCCATCAAAACAAACATATGACTTCAAACATGAAGCCCTACGCACGTACAAGCTTGAACACCCTGCAGAGGTAATCTGCTCAGCTGAACTCTAGCCGCCTCTCCCAGACAGCTACGGTCACGGCCTCCGAGCCCACAAAATGTCACGGTGATTACGGTCCTCGCCCGCTGAGGAGGGCCACTCAATCCGAGATGACGGTACAACCTTTCCCCCAACAGCCTTGGCACAGCAACAGATGAACCCTAACCTCTCATCGCTGTGCCACCTACCCGACTCTACAGGGCCAGCAAGGCGGTCCGAGACAAACTCAAACGCACACACCAACGCTATGAGAAACGCTACAAACTGCGCGCCTCCGAGACGAGAGAACGCTCTCGGCAAACAGAGAGACAACTGGACGGAAGAGCTCGTCCAGCAACAAGACCTGCGGAACCCTGACAGTGACGCAAGGAGGCCCTAACGCGATCCAAAAAGATTAGAAGAGCGTCAGGGCCCGTGACAAGAAGTTCCTCTCAAAACTGAGAGGGAGGAGGCACAAGAAGCCCAGCTACAAGACCTAAGACTGTAAGGATGCAGGAAAGAAATCACGCTCCCTGAAAATGGACAGCAACAGAGCAGAGCTGTTCATGCATCTGGGAACGACGCCGCAGACAACTGCCCAGAAACTCCTCAAACACCAGAGTGACCCACACTTTAAACTGTAACGCAAAAAATGAGGCACCCGATGGGCGCCGGCCCCACAATTAGAACCTTGCCAGCCCCTAGGGATAGCGCTGTGCTCCTGAGAGCAAAGAGAACAAAGTCACCAGCCCCATGAGCCTCCTCACTGCGACCCAGCTCACCTGAAATGCTCCTCAAATAGCCTTCAGTCGCATCTTCCCTTTAATCCTGCACACGGACCCGCCGCCTTAGTGTGCTCTACTCAGCTCTGCTCTATCACCCTGCACAGCTCCATCTTCATCCTCTGCAAGAACAGCATGATAGAACAAGTCACCTGGACGCACAGCAACAGCTTAACCATTCCACAGGTCTTGCTTCCACGTAGGAATACCATCTAGAGCCCAACTACTGCATGCCATTAAAGGAAATACCTTCAATCAAATGTTAAGCCCCACGCACGTACAAGCTTGAACAGCTGAGAGATGCCCTCTGCTCAGCTAGCACTCTAGCTGCCTCTCCCAGACGGCTACGGTCATCCCCTCGGCACCCACAAAACGCCCCGGAAATTACCGTCCTCGCCCGCTGCCAACGGCCACTCGCTCCAACGAGGGTTGTACGGGCGTTGCCAAAACAGTCTACGCACATTAACGTTAACCATATACTCTTATTGCTGTTCTTTCCCCCGCTCTACCATTGCTACACCCCCAGGCGGAGGAGCAGCTCTGACACAGGCATCGACGTGCACGGACCGACACTGCTCACAAATACTACAAGCGACGTGATCGCGGCACCTCAGAAAATTCTCACCGAGACCACGGACTTCCGGCCCAGAGATGCCACCGGGCGAGAAGATCTGCAGGGCAGCGAGGAAGCAGCTATAGCATCCGCGGAGATGTCACGTACCATCACCACCTGCGAAAAAACCATATACCCACAACTAGGACGACGCACGAGCGACGAGCCGCTCTTAAAGACCTCAGAACGTTCAGGTGCAGGGAACAGGTCCCAGAAAAGGGCCCTGCGTATTCAGACTGCTCTTCAGCAGCAGTACTGAGGCCGCCTTAATCACCGCCGCAAAAAGATGACCTTCTATAAAGGTCTAATATTTAAGACACAAGACAAATCTATGCAGTAGACTTAAAATGCGAGAAAGGAAGCTCTCGGTTACCATTATGCCGATGAGCCAGGGCTTGCAAAACCCTCAATATTGCTACCTAGGTGCCTGCTCAGCACGGAGAACAGACACATCGAGACCCGAGTACAGTAAGGAACAAAGACAGACTACAAAATCCACACAACAGCACAAGCACAGGCAGGAACTCCCCTGCCTGGCAGATGCTTCTGTTTTGCAGAAAGGACAACACAACCTCTCTCGGCCCAAACGTGTCCGGTCTCTGAACGGTCCCCTCCACTGATTTGACAACCCCTGCCTGCCCCCCCTGCGCTTCCCCCAACCGACCGGCCACCTGCACAAAGACCGCATCGGCCCCTCAGCTTCGCTTCCAAATCCGGGGGCTCAAAAGCCATCCTTTAAAAAGGCCACACAGGCTACGTAGGATGGGGCTGCGGTCACACGGACACTCTTCATCTCCAAACGTGCGGTGCCATCACTCAGCGTCGCACCACTCAACGCCGGCCACTTCCGCAACGACAGCCTCCTCGGAAGCGCCGTGAACTTCCGCTCGCCCACGCTCTAATGAGGCTGGATGTCGTGGCCGCCGCCACCTACGGCGCCTAGAGAACCAGAGAGACAAGGTGACCGCTGCGCCTGGAAGCGGCCGCCCGCTCACAAACAATTCCACACCTCAAAAATAACCGCTGCTACAGTTTCCTGTTCATCGCTCACCTTGCCCGACGAGCTCGGGGCAGACATCCCGCTTTGCATGTAGTTTTGTGAGTCCCTTCGTTAACTAGTCACATAGGTGCTCGCACTGCACGACCCCTCCGTTGTCACGTGCTGACCTACCTTCTCACAATGCTCTGTTCGCCCCCTCCCTCCCGTGTCCGGCTCCCTGCCGTGCATCTCCACCAACAGCCACATTCCAGACTCATCCTTTCCCCTACCATGCCAACACGGCTCCCTCACCTCCCGATCCGTGCCTCCCGGGTCAGTGGCCGCGTCAGGCACCTGCTCGCATACTCGGTCCGTCCCCGATGGCTGGGAACTGTCACCTTCAATGCCGGGCCCACTTCTGGGGAAATACGGAGAGGCACACAGATATTAGACACTGCTTTCCAAAAGCAAGAGCTCACCACGCAAAACAAACTAACAAATCGTTTTGACTGACTTGTTTGGCAACACAGAGACCCCAAAGGCAGAAATCCCAGACGAGTGACCGCACAGCCCGCCCCGTCACAGCACACGACGCCATCTGCTCGCCTTTGCTGCCACGCCTCGCTCGACTGTCCTGCTTAACCCTAGACCTATGACTTAAAGTGCAAGAAAAAGTCAAACCACGCAACACACAAAAATTACACCGATAGGGCAAACACCAAAAGCAGTACGGGAAGCAAACGGGCGTGGCTGGTGTAGTGACACACTCTCCCTTTGTAGGTAACTCACTCCTGAGCGACTCCGTGAACAGCCGCGTGGAGAACCTCTCGGCAGACAGCACGCTCGAGCGGCCGCGCTGACACGTACGGGGAAGGAGACTGGGCTACCGGAGGCTGCTTGCACACAGAACGCGACCATTAGCTAACACTTGAACACCCCTTTCCCAACCATCCCCCGGTACCAAGACTTCAAAAACCCCTCCTCTCCTCCTGAACTGTCAGGGAAGGAACCTCACTCCTTCCCGACAGCTCCCGCCCTGTATTTGCACCCCTAAAGCCCCTCTGTCAGCCGCTCCTCGGGAGCTGCCCTTCCCACCTCTGCCCCGCGCTCTGCGAGCACCTCCCACCTTCCGGCTTCCCGCAGACTCCGTGCTCTCTACAGGCCCACAAAATAACAGAAGCCCCGATGCTTATAATCTACGAGGGACCTGCCGCAAGCTGCAAAGGTTCTCGGGACAACGTGGTACTCTACGGGCGATCGGGAAAGGCGACGAGCAGTTCCGTACCCCGACACACACTATGCGTTACGTCCCTGCTGCTTTCTGAAGGAAGGCTAGAGCTCCACATACAGACGCGTACAACACGCTCACCCTAACCCCTACCGCAGCATCTCAGCATCAGTCCTATTGAGAGATAACGTCAACAACTTGCACAACACACAGGCAAAACTGGTGGGAAAAATATACGCTTCTACCCTCGGCCAAGTCATAAAATTCCTGCAAAACCAACCAAACAAAAAACCTACCACACACAAAAACAAAACACCAAAAAAACCCCAGACAAAACCATAACACCCCCACAAAACCAAACAATCCAAAACACACTATTAGACCATCTTGCTACCCCTGAACATCCAACACAAACTTACTGACCCGAGGAAAAACAAAAGCTCGTACAAGTATACTTCCTAATATATATCTGCTGCTCAACTTTGACTGCTCTCTTACCTCAGCCAGAAACCTCCCCCTCTCTAAATGTCAAAACACACCTACCCAAAGAGCTTAGACAGCTCAAAACCTGCAACCAACAACTCAAGGAACAGTACCAGAGAAGCCCAGGAGCAGAATGAGCCTCCCGAAGAAAGGCTGGGGCTCATCTACGCCAGCAGAATGGCAAAGCAGAATGAAATCTTTTAAGAGCCCCTTCTCAAAAATTATCTCTGGTTATAAAGTAAATCATTTACTGTAAAACCATCAACCATTCGGAGTCACCTCAACGCTCTCTCTCGCTCAGTCCCTTAACAGAACTGAATCAGTCTCAAAGGACAAAAAACATGAAAAGAAACGTGGAAATATACAAGCGTATCGGGAACGGTACGAAGCAGCTAAATTAACACCTCAGTAGCTGGGACAAAACTAAATTGTAAAGGACAACAAAAAACCACCCCAGGAGACGCATCGATAAAAACAGAGGAAGGCTCTCTCTACTCACAGAAGCTCACGGAGAGACCTGAGCCAACGGTACACAGCTTTGGGGTAGCCGATACCGAAAAGAAACATACTCGAGACAGAAAACAGACTGCTGTGGAGCACAAAGGTGGCTTTGGCAAAGGTTCTGCCAGGACAAGAGTCACAGTTACAGGGAACGGACAGCGGCCGGCAGGGGAAACGCCGTCGGCGTGGCGGGGCCAGCGCGGGAAATGCCGCCCTCAGCTAACGCTGCGCTATCAAGCCTTAAGTGAAAACTGCAGAGTAGTTACAGGAGACGGGCATAAGACGGATGCTGAATATCACTTGATGGTCACAAAATCTCATGGGGATGGGCACCACGTAGCCTCGTGGACACCCCTTAGACCCAAACGCTTAACGAGAGACGCTTCTTGCCAAAATACAAGCTCGACGAGGAAAAGCCAACGGGGATGTGGGGGCAACTACCAAAATCTCAGTATGTGAGCAGGCGTTACTTAAGATGGTGCAGTGGTTCTGCCGGGTCCGTCCAACCTGAGCAACGGGTTCTAACGCCTGTCCAGCAGCGTCCATGATCTCTCTCACGGCCTCCCACATCATAGACACCTCCCCTGCCTGGGACCGCGTTTTCCATGTCCCACCCCTCCCCATCCCCGCAATGAAAATCAAACACAACAAATAAGTACTCCACTTCATCTTCTTGGCCTCCAAAAGAAGCTTCCTTCCACTGCTGAGCATCGACACCGACATCCTCATGCTGTTCCTCAAAAGCAGGCTGGCCCTCGGGTGCCCGTACTGCCAAAGGAAGAGAAAATGATTATGCTCTTATGATGAGCTCCATCATCCTCTCCTTCAGGAAATCAAATCCCGATCGCTACATACCAGAAGTTTGTGCAGGAGATGGCCGAGGCCAGCCCCATATATGAGGCACTCTGTGACCCTGCTCTCTCTTTTGGCCACAGCACCCGCCACCGGGGAGCCCCAAACCCCTTGTGACTCCCAAGGAAAACCAGATAAAACTAGTTCAAAACAACTGGCAGGTGAGAGGTGACCGACAAACACGTATAGCCCACCTCAAACCAGCCAGAGAGCTGACTACCTCCCCCACTAAACTCTCATCTTCGACAAATACACCAAACAGAACAATGTTTACGCTGAACAGAACAAAACCCTTACCCTCTGACACTCTGAAAAGGATTTGTGCACCCACAAAATATATATATATTCATGCTATCGACCGACGGACCACACTTCCTCAGGGTCAGCCCTGCAAAGACAGGAGGACGCCCGATGCTCTCTCCATAAATATAAAATAAAAAACTGAGCCAGAGCCAGGCAGAGAGAGGCGGAGAAAGAACAAGTAGCCACAGGCTACAGGACAGAGAGAGGGAGGACCAAAAAGACGGGGAGGCAGGGAGCCACTCAGAGCGAGATGGAGAAAGAAGGGGCGGGGGGACGCAAAAAAAAAAACCTAAAAATAATTTTGCAGCAGGTAAGGAAAGAGAGGGGGCCAGGGGGGAGAGACAGGGAGGGCCCAGGACGCACAAGAGAGGCAACGGGGCCCCAGTGGCCCAGGACTCACCGCGACTCTCGCTCTCAGCGCTGCTGGCACAATTTAGCCGTTCAGATGCTTCTTTCCCCTCCTCTCCGCCCTGCCTCTTCTGCAGCTCCAGACTCTAGGCCGTCCTCCACCTAAAGAGGATACACGGGTGTCTTACCGCTCTTACGAGATGAGGCTTCCTAGGCACGTAGCCTAGCTCGCTCGTGCACTACACGCCCGTACCCAACTCCCGGTTACGCGTACAGACCCTGCGGTGCACGTTGGTGGCCTGGCCCGCTGCGGGCTACGAAGGGGGATCCTCCCTCCCTCACCTGCAGGGACAGGCTCTCTCTTGCCTGCGGCAGGAAGGCAGCTGGCAGCCAGAGCGCCTTCAGTTTCTTCTGCTTTACCTTTCGTTGGCGTCTCCAGCTTCAGCCGAGGCAGCTCCTGTCCACAGCCGGGAAGGGCTCTGTGTGTCCCTTTTCGCCCCCGCGCTGCGAGGATGGCAACGCCGGGCAGAGAGAAGCCACGCAAGCCTGAGACGGCCGCAGTCAACGGCATCCCCGGGGGAAGGACAGACAACCACGTCCTCAGCACGGTCTCTGGGAGAGGGAAAGAAGAAACAGCGACCGTCATTACCGTCGATCGACCCTGGCCAAAGCCCCTCCTTGCGCAGGGGCTTCTGGACACACCGCCCCTTCCCCGCGCTACTGCTAAGGGCCCCTGCGCCGAGGGGGAATCCAGTGCGCTCGAGGGCCGGCTCGCTGCCTTCACGACAGGGCCTGGGGGCGGCCAAGGGCTACGCAGCACGCTTCAGGGGAGGTGCCGGGGCTGGGGGCAGGCGCACGGGGCAAGGGGGGGGCCAGGGGAGGCTGAGCGGGAGCTCCGGTGAGCCGGGGAGGCGGCGGCCATCATCTGCGCCCTGGGCAGGGGGAAAAGGTCCTCCTCCTTTCCCTCTTCCCTTCTGTCAGCTCCCGGGGAACTCACCGCTTCTCGGGGAGCGGCCGCACCTGGAAGCCCCCAGAAATCAACACGAATCCAACCCCCAAAATACACCGCGCCTACCGTACGCGGCACGGCCGCCCGGCACCCGAGCGCCGGAACACCGCGCCTCCCGCCGCGCCCCGGCGAGCCACGTGACAGGGCCGGCAGCCACTGCGCCAGGACTACAGCTCCCGGCACGCTCTGCGCCACAACACGGCCGCCCGGCAGCCCCCCGCCACAAGGACTACAGCTCCCGGCATGCTCTGCGCCACAACACGGCCGCCCGGCAGCCCCCCGCCGCAAGGACTACAGCTCCCGCCATGCTCTGCGCCACAACACGGCCGCCCGGCAGCCCCCCGCCACAAGGACTACAGCTCCCGGCACGCTCTGCGCCACAACACGGCCGCCCGGCAGCCGCGCGCCGCAAGGACTACAGCTCCCGCCATGCTCTGCGCCACAACACGGCCGCCCGGCAGCCCCCCGCCACAAGGACTACAGCTCCCGGCACGCTCTGCGCCACAACATGGCCGCCCGGCAGCCGCGCGCCACAAGGACTACAGCTCCCGGCATGCTCTGCGCCACAACACGGCCGCCCGGCAGCCCCCCGCCACAAGGACTACAGCTCCCGGCACGCTCTGCGCCACAACACGGCCGCCCGGCAGCCCCCCGCCACAAGGACTACAGCTCCCGCCATGCTCTGCGCCACAACATGGCCGCCCGCCCAGCCGCCACACGCACCACCACAGCTCCCGCCACGCCGCGAGCCCGCCCTCCCCGCTCTCTCACCCTGCGGGGCACCGTCCCTCCCGCCGATGCACCCGGAAGCCCCACCGAGCCCTCAGCACAGCCTCGCTCTCCCCACCGCCCGCTCCGACCCGCCGCTGCCCCGCCGCAGCCCTCCTCGGGGCTTGACCCGGCACGCAGCGGCCCCCCACCCAGCCCCCGCTCACCTCCCCCCTCGCTACACTCGCAGCCCGCTGACGCTCGGCCACAGCTCCGCTCCGCTCCGCCCTCGGCTCACACTGGCCCCCCGGAGCAGGGCACCACCCCTTTTCCAGGGAGGAGCCGGCACCGGCAGCCCCACTGCCCGCACCTGGGGCTCCTCCAGCCAGACCCCGCCCACAGCTGAGGCGCAGCAGCAACGGGGGGCCCCCTCCCCTCACCCCCACAGTGCACCACCTCCTCCCCCGGGCTCCATCACAGCCCCTTGCCCCACGCCAAGGGAGCGCAAACGCAGCCCTCAGGCCAAAGGAGAGGGCAGGTGTTTGTGCAGGCGCGCACGTAACAAGTCCCAGGAGCGATTCGTGGCTCAGGGTCCCCAACGCTCCCCCTGCCCCAAGGCCACCTCGGCCGCCGTTGCCGCAGCCGCACGGAGCTGGTGGTGGCTGGGATAGTGCTCATTTTCTCCACAGTAGCTAGGAAGGGATACGTTTTGGATTTATGCTCAAAACACCGTTAATAATGTAGAGATGTTTTGGTTCTTGCTGAGCACTGCTTCCACAGTCAGGGCCTCTTCTGGTTCTCTCAGTGCCCCACCAGCAAGTAGGCTGGGACAGCTGGGAAAGCTTTCCCAGCTAACTGACCAAAGGGATATTCCATACCATTTGACATCATGCTCAGCACACGCAGCTGGGGGAAGAAGGGGGAGTCCTTGGGGGGGGGGGGGGGGGGGGGCTACGGCATTTCTCTCCCTAAGTAACCATGACACATGACAGAGCCCTGCTTTCCCAGAGGTGGCTCAACACCTGCCCGCCGAAAAGGAGGAGTGAATTAATTCCTTGCTTTGCTTCCACGCACAGCTTTTGCTTTACCTATTAAACAGTCTTGATCTCAGCCCATGATTTTTCTCACTTTTACCCTTCCAGCTCTCTCCCCCAGCCCACTGAGGGTGGAGCGAGCAAGCAGCTCCCTGGTGCAGAGTTGCCAGCTGGGGCTAAACCACGGCACGCGCTTGTCCGCGTTTGGCAGGAAAGGGACCGTCCGTCGCCTGGCTCCTGGAGCGACAGGCTGCTGGGCAGAGGGGGAGGCCACCAAAGGTGAGGAGCAGGGCACAGGACAGTAGGAAGAGAGAAGAGAAGAGCGGCAGCCGGCTGGACGGGGGCGGGGGGGCGTGTGTGCGTGTAGTGAGAAGGCACGAGGCAGGGAACAGGACGGCCAGAGAAGGACAGGGAGCCTGACGGAGGTGGAGATACAAGCAGCAGAGAGAGGGGAAGAGAGGCAGCAGAAAGAGGGAAGAGCAGGACACAGACCAACAAAGAAGGAAGAGGAGCAGGCTGGAGACGCACAAAGAACCTGGGGCAGGCAGCACGACAGCGAGGGAGGAAAGAAGAATAGGGGCAGGAAGCTGGACCGAGCGCGATGGAGACAGACAAGACAAGCGACAAGAACAGGGCAGAAAGGGAAGAATGAAGCCACGGGGACAGGGAGCCGAGACAGCCAACAACGGAGGGAAGGGGCCGGGGAGGGAACACCACAAAACAAACCATGGGGCTACGTGGTACAGCGCATGAGAAGGCAGAGAATTAAGAATTAGGGACAGGGAGCCAGAGAAACAACAACAAAAAAAAACACCCAAAACAAAGGGAGATGGGGAGCAAAAGGAATCGCAATGCGTACAGAAAGGAGAGAGAAACAATTCTAAAACAGGGTCATGGGGAAGCCAGAGACAGCAAGATGGAGAAAGGACAAAAGCTACAGGCTACAGGGCAGAGAGGGAAGAATTAATGAATAGACACAGAGAGCTGGGCAGAAAGAGATGGAGAAAGGCTGAAGATCACACGGCCAACAGGGAAGAGAGAAGAGAGGGAGGAATTTTCAAAACAGGGGCAAGAAGCCAGAGAGAGGGAGAGAGGCGCAACAATAAAATGGGGACAGGCCACAGGGCGGCGAGGAGGGAATCGATGAATAAGAACAGGAGACCAAAGAGAACACAATGTAGAATGGAAAAAAGGAACAGCGGCCTACAGGGAAGGAGGAATTAAAGATCAGGCACTGGGAGGCAGACAGAGACACATGAAGAAACAAGTAGGAAAAAAAAAAAAAAAAACACACAACGGCAATGGGCTACAAAGACAGACAGAGAGGGAAGAAATAAAACACAGCAGCAAGGAGCTGGACAGAGAGAGATGAGGACAAACAAATAGCACGGGTCTACGTGACAGAGAACGTGGAATTAGAACACAGAGAGGGGGAGCCGGACAGAGAGAGAGGCCGAGAGAAAAATCTAGACGGGCTACGGCGGGCAGAGGCAGGAATTAAAACCTAGGGACAGGGAGCTGGACAGAGGGGACGGAGATCACAGGGAACAGCGGCGGGTGCAGGAAGAACAGGAATTCAAGAATAGGGAAAGGGAGCTGGACAGAGAAGAACTCAGGCAGGCAAGTAACAGTAGCAGGGTACAGAGCAGAGCAGACGAACTAAAAAGCGCGGCGGGAGCGTTGAGGCAGACAGAGAGAGATTAAGAAAAAAGTCACGGGCTACGTGGCAAAGCAGGAGGAACTCAGAAACGGGGATGGCAACCAAGGGAGAGTGAGCTGGTGAAGGATAACGGGTATTCAAAGTGAGGGACGGGGAGCTGGGAAAAGCGAGGCAGAGAAAAACAGAATCACAGAGAGAATCACACAAAGCCAAAAAAGAAGAAACTGAACAACAGGAACAGGTGTAACCAAAGCGATGAAATCAACCAACCAGAGACGGTGTTCCATTACGGGAACACGGAGCGTACGAATCAGCGCATCTGTCGATCTGCATTTTAGTCCCTAGGCGATCGTTAATGTCAGCAGAACAACAGACAACGTGCTTCTGTCAGAAACGGATGACAAAACGCGGTTTCGTGTAGCGGACTGAGAAAACTAGCCAAGACTGCCAAGATTAAGAGCCAAGAAGGTAAAAGGCAATTCTGGCAGGGGGAGATTGCGACCACCGACTCACGGACCACCACCGAGCCTGCGCAGCGATTTACATACGGAACGAGCAAGTTTGTACCGATCAGTAGACAGGACGATAATGAATATGTATGAATACGTAAAATTTTGATCTACAAATTCTACGGGAAAGGTGTGTGAGGTACGCACGCCAGGAGAAGCGATCCCCCGTGCATCTGGCGCCGTGAATAAAGAACGCCTGCTCTTTAATACTAGATTGGTGTTGAATAGATATTTCCGATTTTACCGTGTTTTTTGGTAACAGTTTTGGCACCCCAGATGGGAACCTGCTTTTGAATCTCGACGGATCCGCAGGACCGTGGGACCTGCAGCCAGCCCCAAGGAATTCTTGGGGAGAGCTTCCGATCCCCAGGCCAGAGAATTCTGAGAAAGATCCCCTGGACTGAAGTAAACAAGGCATTCGTTTACGAAGAAACTTAGGTAGAATAATATGTGGCGTTAGCTTCCCACATAGGATAGGATAGTGGGTTTGAGTCCCACAGGCCTGCCCGTAAGGCGCGGCAAAAGCCACGCAGGGTTGGGGCCAAGAGGTACCTCGGTTGGTAAGTCTCTGCTAGGCGAAAGCCTGTGGAGCGGGACCCGAGGGTAGGGGGGTCTTCAACAGGGGGTTGAAGTCTCCAGGGATATCTAGCAGGGGGCTACAGATCCCAGTGAGACCTCTAACGGGGGTTGGAGTCCCTCTGACTACTATTTGTGATAGTGCACTATCACAACTGCTAGTCGACTGGGAGATGGGAGCATTTCTGAGTAAGAAACCTATCCCACAGAGAACACCTTTGGGATGTACTTTGAAGCACTGGAAAGACATCGGGGGTGATGACCCACTAACTCGGAAACCATTAATTGAATATTGCAATCATTGGTGCCCAACGTATCAATTGGAAGGTGGGCACGAATGGCCAGAACAGGAGACATTGCAATATCATACCATCTTGCAATTAATGTTGTTTTGTAAAAAGGGAAGGCAAATGGGAAGAAGTGGCATATGTTGATTTGTTCTTTACACTGTGGAATCATCCAGAGTGGCAGAAACAGCGTGAGATATGTCCACAGGATTCTACGGCAATGTTTCTGAAAAGAGGAAAATGTGGTGAGAACTTGAAGTGTTGCTCTACTTGTGATACTGGATACTTCACTTGATGGAACTGACAAGAAAATAGTATTGAATACAGCCAGAAGGCAGGTGCAGGGAGCACATGCTAACAGGAATTTACAGAGAACAACGAATAAGAATTTTCCATCTACAAATCCCGAGTGGGACCCTAATCAGCCAGGACCCAGGGGAATGTTGACTAGATGTCAGAGACAGATTTTATTTGGAGTAAGACATGCAATGCCAAAAGCCATAAATTTTGACCCATTTATTAAGTGAGACAAGAATTAAAGGAGTCCCCCCCTTCAGCCTTTATGGAAAGGCTGAAGGTGACCACCAGAAAATATACTCATTTGAACCCAGAAAAAAACAGAAAAAGCAATTCAGTTGGTCTCTATATTCATAAGACAATCAGCCCCAGATGGGGGGGGTGGGGGGGGGGGAGTAAAAAAACCTTCAGAAACTAGAAGAACCTGAATCCAGAGATCTGGGTAAAATGCTTGAAGTAGCTTGGCATGAAGGAGACCAGAGGAATCAACCCTAGCTGAACACCTGGTTACACTGAAGCTAGGGAATGAAGAAATAGAATTTTTGGTAGATACGGGAGCCACTTCTTTGGTACTGAATACACGTAAAGAGAAAGTTGATCATAAACCAGTAGGTGTTGTTAGTGCGACAGGGCAAAGAAAAATTAGCCTTTCTTAGAGCCATTAAAGTTTAAATTGGAGAAGCAATGGGCAACTCACCAGTTTCTGTATATGCCTGAATGTCCACTGCCTCTGTTATGATGAGATCTATTAAGTAAATTAGATGCTCAAGTAACTTTTAAAGATGGAGAGATTAAATTACTAATACCAGAACAGAATCAAAAGCCACAGAGGCGAGAGCGTTTATGTTACAGGATTCCTCCAGGGAGGAACAGGTTCCCGAAGAAGTGGAAAACGTAGTAATTCCTTTGGTTTGAGCGAGCGGAGCTCCGGAGCGACCTAAGCGGGCAGAGCCGGTAAAAGTAACCTTAAAGCCTGGAGCCAAGCCGGTAAGGCAAAAACAATACCGTATTAAGCGAGAGGCTCGAAAAGGATTAGAGAAGTTAATTATAAATTTTTTTCAGAATATGAGCTCTTAGTAGAATGTGAATCAGAATATAGTACTCCTGTGCCGCCAGTAAAGAAATCTAGAGGCAAAGAGTATTAGCTGGTTCACGATTTAAGGGCTATATCTCAGGTGGTCCAAGATCTACATCCGGTAGTAGCTAATCCATACACTTTACTGACCTCTTTTAAAGGAGGAGCATAAATGGTTTACTGTACTAGATTTGAAGGATGCCTTCTTTTGCATACCTCCAGGCATAAAAAGTCAAAGCCTATTTGCTTTGGAATGGGAAAGCCCCACCACAGAATGAAAGACACAGCTAACATGGACCGTACTTCCACAAGGATTTAAAATTAGTCCTACGATATTTGGGACTCAGCTGGCAAGAAAAAAAATTAGAAATATAGAAATGTCTAGAAAAAACAGAACCCAGGGAGAGGCATATTGTTACAGAATGCAGATGACATTCTGATAGTGGCAGAAAGTAAAGAATAATGTTTTGAAATTTTTAAATTTTCTGGGCCAAGGAAGATGCGGAGTTTCCAGAAACAAAACCCAAATAGGAGAAGCAACAGCCATTTATTTAGGATTCGAAATATCTCAAAGACAAAGACAATTAGAAAGTGAAAAGAAAGAAACTATTTGTCAAATTCCCGAACCTTGCGGCCCGAAGGAACTGAGAGCTTTTCTGAAAATAGTGAAATAGCGTCAGCTCTGGATTCTGAACTACAGACTGTATGTAAAACCATTATATGAGGCACTGAAAGAATCAAAGGATAAATATTTAACCTGGACGCCCGGATGCCAAACGGCATTCAAAGAACTGAAAAGAGCCTCAGTGATGGCCCCTGCATTAGGCCTACCCGATTTCGCTAAACCTTTTGAGCTGTTTGTCCACGAAAGACAACATTTAGCCCTTGGAGTGCTGACACAGCGACTGGGAACCTGGAAGAGACCCGTGGGCTACTTCTCCAAACAACTCGACCACGTGAGTAAAAGATGGCCTGGATGTTTACGGGCAGTGGCAACAGCAGCGCTGCCGATCCAGGAAGCCCCAAAGTTAACAATGGGACAAAAGATGACAGTATGTGTCCCGCACATAGCGGTGACTGTTTTAGAACAAAAGGGGGGTCGTTGGCTATCCCTTAGCAGAATGTTGAAATATCAAGTTGTTCTGTTAGAACAAGACCATGTGGAATCGAAGACTACTGCTATACTGAATCCTGTATGTTTTTAACAACAGAAAACCTTACGGACAATTTCGAACACGATCGCTTGCTAACTATTGAACAAGTCTATTCCAGCAGACCAGGCCTGAGACACAAACCTCTGGGAAAATCCTGATCTGGAGTTGTTTACAGATGGAAGCAGCTCTGGGCGAGAAGAGAATGGCCGGATATGCTGTCGTTATCACCGCCGAGGGAATGGAGTCAGGGGCGCTGCCTGCGAACACCTCAGCACAGAAAGCAGTATTGGTAGCGTTGAAGCGAGCTCTGCGAATGGCAGAAGGACGAAGGATAAATATCTAGACTGATTCCAAACATGCATTTGGTGTGATCCACGATCATGGAGCTACTGGGAAGGAAAAAGGACTGCCATCAGCCCAAGAATCATTGATACAGCATAAAGAAGACATTCTCCAACTTCCGGAAGACGTGCAGAAACCAAAAGAAGTGGCGGTAAAGCGTTGCAAAGCTCATCAATTCGGCCAGACGGCTGTAAACATAAGCAAACGATTGACAGATAAAGCTGCAAAGAGGACTGCAGAGCAAGGTATCCTTGCACTAGTACCAGTAAAACAGATCGGAATTCCAAAGTTGAAACCGAGATTATTATAATAAATTGGATGAGCAATTAGCAGAACAATTGGAAGCATCACAAAACACAGAGATGGTAGGTAACACCAGAAAAACAAGTAATAATAATAACAACCCCACAAGTTATGACAGAACTTGCAAAAGAAAAGCATGAGCAAACACATTAGGGTGTAGATGCTACGGTTTTGAGTTTAAAAGCATCTGTAGCGTGTGTAGGCATGACAAGAACAGTTAAACCCATGGTAGCTAAGTGTCCAATCTGTCCTAGAAATAATCCCCTGAACCAAAGGAAACCACCTTTAGGAGTAACAAAACAAAAAATTCTCCCGGAAATTATTAGCAAATTAAGTTTTCTGAGTTACCCAGACAAAATAGATATAGCAGTAGTTGTTAGTGCTGATGGACAAGTTTTCTAGTTGGCCAGAAGCTTTCTCGTGCTGCACCAACAAAGCTAGAGTAGTAGTTAAGATGTTGCTGAAAGAAATAATACCAAGATTTAGAGTGCCAACAGGAATGTCCTCTGAGAGAGGACCACATTTTTTTGCAGAGGTAGTTCAACAAATTAATAAAATTTTGGGTATAAAATGGAACCTGCATATGCCCTAGAGACCACAATCAAGTGAAAATTTTGAGAAGATGAACCAAACACTGAACTGACATAGTGGAATATTATTGATCTAAGATGGAAGTATTGAGAAAATGATTATTTCAAAACTTCCAAAGGGGGGAAATGTAACCAAAGCGATGAAATCAACCAACCAGAGACGGTGTTCCATTACGGGAACACGGAGCGTACGAATCAGCGCATCTGTCGATCTGCATTTTAGTCCCTAGGCGATCGTTAATGTCAGCAGAACAACAGACAACGTGCTTCTGTCAGAAACGGATGACAAAACGCGGTTTCGTGTAGCGGACTGAGAAAACTAGCCAAGACTGCCAAGATTAAGAGCCAAGAAGGTAAAAGGCAATTCTGGCAGGGGGAGATTGCGACCACCGACTCACGGACCACCACCGAGCCTGCGCAGCGATTTACATACGGAACGAGCAAGTTTGTACCGATCAGTAGACAGGACGATAATGAATATGTATGAATACGTAAAATTTTGATCTACAAATTCTACGGGAAAGGTGTGTGAGGTACGCACGCCAGGAGGAGCGATCCCCCGTGCATCTGGCGCCGTGAATAAAGAACGCCTGCTCTTTAATACTAGATTGGTGTTGAATAGATATTTCCGATTTTACCGTGTTTTTTGGTAACAGTTTTGGCACCCCAGATGGGAACCTGCTTTTGAATCTCGACGGATCCGCAGGACCGTGGGACCTGCAGCCAGCCCCAAGGAATTCTTGGGGAGAGCTTCCGATCCCCAGGCCAGAGAATTCTGAGAAAGATCCCCTGGACTGAAGTAAACAAGGCATTCGTTTACGAAGAAACTTAGGTAGAATAATATGTGGCGTTAGCTTCCCACATAGGATAGGATAGTGGGTTTGAGTCCCACAGGCCTGCCCGTAAGGCGCGGCAAAAGCCACGCAGGGTTGGGGCCAAGAGGTACCTCGGTTGGTAAGTCTCTGCTAGGCGAAAGCCTGTGGAGCGGGACCCGAGGGTAGGGGGGTCTTCAACAGGGGGTTGAAGTCTCCAGGGATATCTAGCAGGGGGCTACAGATCCCAGTGAGACCTCTAACGGGGGTTGGAGTCCCTCTGACTACTATTTGTGATAGTGCACTATCACAACTGCTAGTCGACTGGGAGATGGGAGCATTTCTGAGTAAGAAACCTATCCCACAGAGAACACCTTTGGGATGTACTTTGAAGCACTGGAAAGACATCGGGGGTGATGACCCACTAACTCGGAAACCATTAATTGAATATTGCAATCATTGGTGCCCAACGTATCAATTGGAAGGTGGGCACGAATGGCCAGAACAGGAGACACTGCAATATCATACCATCTTGCAATTAATGTTGTTTTGTAAAAAGGGAAGGCAAATGGGAAGAAGTGGCATATGTTGATTTGTTCTTTACACTGTGGAATCATCCAGCGTGGCAGAAACAGCGTGAGATATGTCCACAGGATTCTACGGCAATGTTTCTGAAAAGAGGAAAATGTGGTGAGAACTTGAAATGTTGCTCTACTTGTGATACTGGATACTTCACTTGATGGAACTGACAAGAAAATAGTATTGAATACAGCCAGAAGGCAGGTGCAGGGAGCACATGCTAACAGGAATTTACAGAGAACAACGAATAAGAATTTTCCATCTACAAATCCCGAGTGGGACCCTAATCAGCCAGGACCCAGGGGAATGTTGACTAGATGTCAGAGACAGATTTTATTTGGAGTAAGACATGCAATGCCAAAAGCCATAAATTTTGACCCATTTATTAAGTGAGACAAGAATTAAAGGAGTCCCCTTCAGCCTTTATGGAAAGACTGAAGGTGACCACCAGAAAATATACTCATTTGAACCCAGAAAAACACAGAAAAAGCAATTCAGTTGGTCTCTATATTCATAAGACAATCAGCCCCAGATTGGGGGGGGTGGGGGGGGGAGTAAAAAAACCTTCAGAAACTAGAAGAACCTGAATCCAGAGATCTGGGTAAAATGCTTGAAGTAGCTTGGCATGAAGGAGACCAGAGGAATCAACCCTAGCTGAACACCTGGTTACACTGAAGCTAGGGAATGAAGAAATAGAATTTTTGGTAGATACGGGAGCCACTTCTTTGGTATTGAATACACGTAAAGAGAAAGTTGATCATAAACCAGTAGGTGTTGTTAGTGCGACAGGGCAAAGAAAAATTAGCCTTTCTTAGAGCCATTAAAGTTTAAATTGGAGAAGCAATGGGCAACTCACCAGTTTCTGTATATGCCTGAATGTCCACTGCCTCTGTTATGATGAGATCTATTAAGTAAATTAGATGCTCAAGTAACTTTTAAAGATGGAGAGATTAAATTACTAATACCAGAACAGAATCAAAAGCCACAGAGGCGAGAGCGTTTATGTTACAGGATTCCTCCAGGGAGGAACAGGTTCCCGAAGAAGTGGAAAACGTAGTAATTCCTTTGGTTTGAGCGAGCGGAGCTCCGGAGCGACCTAAGCGGGCAGAGCCGGTAAAAGTAACCTTAAAGCCTGGAGCCAAGCCGGTAAGGCAAAAACAATACCGTATTAAGCGAGAGGCTCGAAAAGGATTAGAGAAGTTAATTATAAATTTTTTTCAGAATATGAGCTCTTAATAGAATGTGAATCAGAATATAGTACTCCTGTGCCGCCAGTAAAGAAATCTAGAGGCAAAGAGTATTAGCTGGTTCACGATTTAAGGGCTATATCTCAGGTGGTCCAAGATCTACATCCGGTAGTAGCTAATCCATACACTTTACTGACCTCTTTTAAAGGAGGAGCATAAATGGTTTACTGTACTAGATTTGAAGGATGCCTTCTTTTGCATACCTCCAGGCATAAAAAGTCAAAGCCTATTTGCTTTGGAATGGGAAAGCCCCACCACAGAATGAAAGACACAGCTAACATGGACCGTACTTCCACAAGGATTTAAAATTAGTCCTACGATATTTGGGACTCAGCTGGCAAGAAAAAAAATTAGAAATATAGAAATGTCTAGAAAAAACAGAACCCAGGGAGAGGCATATTGTTACAGAATGCAGACGACATTCTGATAGTGGCAGAAAGTAAAGAATAATGTTTTGAAATTTTTAAATTTTCTGGGCCAAGGAAGATGCGGAGTTTCCAGAAACAAAACCCAAATAGGAGAAGCAACAGCCATTTATTTAGGATTTGAAATATCTCAGAGACAAAGACAATTAGAAAGTGAAAAGAAAGAAACTATTTGTCAAATTCCCGAACCTTGCGGCCCGAAGGAACTGAGAGCTTTTCTGAAAATAGTGAAATAGCGTCAGCTCTGGATTCTGAACTACAGACTGTATGTAAAACCATTATACGAGGCACTGAAAGAATCAAAGGATAAATATTTAACCTGGACGCCCGGATGCCAAACGGCATTCAAAGAACTGAAAAGAGCCTCAGTGATGGCCCCTGCATTAGGCCTACCCGATTTCGCTAAACCTTTTGAGTTGTTTGTCCACGAAAGACAACATTTAGCCCTTGGAGTGCTGACACAGCGACTGGGAACCTGGAAGAGACCCGTGGGCTACTTCTCCAAACAACTCGACCACGTGAGTAAAAGATGGCCTGGATGTTTACGGGCAGTGGCAACAGCAGCGCTGCCGATCCAGGAAGCCCCAAAGTTAACAATGGGACAAAAGATGACAGTATGTGTCCCGCACATAGCGGTGACTGTTTTAGAACAAAAGGGGGGTCGTTGGCTATCCCTTAGCAGAATGTTGAAATATCAAGTTGTTCTGTTAGAACAAGACCATGTGGAATCGAAGACTACTGCTATACTGAATCCTGCTATGTTTTTAACAACAGAAAACCTTACGGACAATTTCGAACACGATCGCTTGCTAACTATTGAACAAGTCTATTCCAGCAGACCAGGCCTGAGACACAAACCTCTGGGAAAATCCTGATCTGGAGTTGTTTACAGATGGAAGCAGCTCTGGGCGAGAAGAGAATGGCCGGATATGCTGTCGTTATCACCGCCGAGGGAATGGAGTCAGGGGCGCTGCCTGCGAACACCTCAGCACAGAAAGCAGTATTGGTAGCGTTGAAGCGAGCTCTGCGAATGGCAGAAGGACGAAGGATAAATATCTAGACTGATTCCAAACATGCATTTGGTGTGATCCACGATCATGGAGCTACTGGGAAGGAAAAAGGACTGCCATCAGCCCAAGAATCATTGATACAGCATAAAGAAGACATTCTCCAACTTCCGGAAGACGTGCAGAAACCAAAAGAAGTGGCGGTAAAGCGTTGCAAAGCTCATCAATTCGGCCAGACGGCTGTAAACATAAGCAAACGATTGACAGATAAAGCTGCAAAGAGGACTGCAGAGCAAGGTATCCTTGCACTAGTACCAGTAAAACAGATCGGAATTCCAAAGTTGAAACCGAGATTATTATAATAAATTGGATGAGCAATTAGCAGAACAATTGGAAGCATCACAAAACACAGAGATGGTAGGTAACACCAGAAAAACAAGTAATAATAATAACAACCCCACAAGTTATGACAGAACTTGCAAAAGAAAAGCATGAGCAAACACATTAGGGTGTAGATGCTACGGTTTTGAGTTTAAAAGCATCTGTAGCGTGTGTAGGCATGACAAGAACAGTTAAACCCATGGTAGCTAAGTGTCCAATCTGTCCTAGAAATAATCCCCTGAACCAAAGGAAACCACCTTTAGGAGTAACAAAACAAAAAATTCTCCCGGAAATTATTAGCAAATTAAGTTTTCTGAGTTACCCAGACAAAATAGATATAGCAGTAGTTGTTAGTGCTGATGGACAAGTTTTCTAGTTGGCCAGAAGCTTTCTCGTGCTGCACCAACAAAGCTAGAGTAGTAGTTAAGATGTTGCTGAAAGAAATAATACCAAGATTTAGAGTGCCAACAGGAATGTCCTCTGAGAGAGGACCACATTTTTTTGCAGAGGTAGTTCAACAAATTAATAAAATTTTGGGTATAAAATGGAACCTGCATATGCCCTAGAGACCACAATCAAGTGAAAATTTTGAGAAGATGAACCAAACACTGAACTGACATAGTGGAATATTATTGATCTAAGATGGAAGTATTGAGAAAATGATTATTTCAAAACTTCCAAAGGGGGGAAATGTAACCAAAGCGATGAAATCAACCAACCAGAGACGGTGTTCCATTACGGGAACACGGAGCGTACGAATCAGCGCATCTGTCGATCTGCATTTTAGTCCCTAGGCGATCGTTAATGTCAGCAGAACAACAGACAACGTGCTTCTGTCAGAAACGGATGACAAAACGCGGTTTCGTGTAGCGGACTGAGAAAACTAGCCAAGACTGCCAAGATTAAGAGCCAAGAAGGTAAAAGGCAATTCTGGCAGGGGGAGATTGCGACCACCGACTCACGGACCACCACCGAGCCTGCGCAGCGATTTACATACGGAACGAGCAAGTTTGTACCGATCAGTAGACAGGACGATAATGAATATGTATGAATACGTAAAATTTTGATCTACAAATTCTACGGGAAAGGTGTGTGAGGTACGCACGCCAGGAGGAGCGATCCCCCGTGCATCTGGCGCCGTGAATAAAGAACGCCTGCTCTTTAATACTAGATTGGTGTTGAATAGATATTTCCGATTTTACCGTGTTTTTTGGTAACAGTTTTGGCACCCCAGATGGGAACCTGCTTTTGAATCTCGACGGATCCGCAGGACCGTGGGACCTGCAGCCAGCCCCAAGGAATTCTTGGGGAGAGCTTCCGATCCCCAGGCCAGAGAATTCTGAGAAAGATCCCCTGGACTGAAGTAAACAAGGCATTCGTTTACGAAGAAACTTAGGTAGAATAATATGTGGCGTTAGCTTCCCACATAGGATAGGATAGTGGGTTTGAGTCCCACAGGCCTGCCCGTAAGGCGCGGCAAAAGCCACGCAGGGTTGGGGCCAAGAGGTACCTCGGCTGGTAAGTCTCTGCTAGGCGAAAGCCTGTGGAGCGGGACCCGAGGGTAGGGGGGTCTTCAACAGGGGGTTGAAGTCTCCAGGGATATCTAGCAGGGGGCTACAGATCCCAGTGAGACCTCTAACGGGGGTTGGAGTCCCTCTGACTACTATTTGTGATAGTGCACTATCACAACTGCTAGTCGACTGGGAGATGGGAGCATTTCTGAGTAAGAAACCTATCCCACAGAGAACACCTTTGGGATGTACTTTGAAGCACTGGAAAGACATCGGGGGTGATGACCCACTAACTCGGAAACCATGAATTGAATATTGCAATCATTGGTGCCCAACGTATCAATTGGAAGGTGGGCACGAATGGCCAGAACAGGAGACATTGCAATATCATACCATCTTGCAATTAATGTTGTTTTGTAAAAAGGGAAGGCAAATGGGAAGAAGTGGCATATGTTGATTTGTTCTTTACACTGTGGAATCATCCAGAGTGGCAGAAACAGCGTGAGATATGTCCACAGGATTCTACGGCAATGTTTCTGAAAAGAGGAAAATGTGGTGAGAACTTGAAGTGTTGCTCTACTTGTGATACTGGATACTTCACTTGATGGAACTGACAAGAAAATAGTATTGAATACAGCCAGAAGGCAGGTGCAGGGAGCACATGCTAACAGGAATTTACAGAGAACAACGAATAAGAATTTTCCATCTACAAATCCCGAGTGGGACCCTAATCAGCCAGGACCCAGGGGAATGTTGACTAGATGTCAGAGACAGATTTTATTTGGAGTAAGACATGCAATGCCAAAAGCCATAAATTTTGACCCATTTATTAAGTGAGACAAGAATTAAAGGAGTCCCCCCCTTCAGCCTTTATGGAAAGGCTGAAGGTGACCACCAGAAAATATACTCATTTGAACCCAGAAAAAAACAGAAAAAGCAATTCAGTTGGTCTCTATATTCATAAGACAATCAGCCCCAGATTGGGGGGGGTGGGGGGGGGGAGTAAAAAAACCTTCAGAAACTAGAAGAACCTGAATCCAGAGATCTGGGTAAAATGCTTGAAGTAGCTTGGCATGAAGGAGACCAGAGGAATCAACCCTAGCTGAACACCTGGTTACACTGAAGCTAGGGAATGAAGAAATAGAATTTTTGGTAGATACGGGAGCCACTTCTTTGGTACTGAATACACGTAAAGAGAAAGTTGATCATAAACCAGTAGGTGTTGTTAGTGCGACAGGGCAAAGAAAAATTAGCCTTTCTTAGAGCCATTAAAGTTTAAATTGGAGAAGCAATGGGCAACTCACCAGTTTCTGTATATGCCTGAATGTCCACTGCCTCTGTTATGATGAGATCTATTAAGTAAATTAGATGCTCAAGTAACTTTTAAAGATGGAGAGATTAAATTACTAATACCAGAACAGAATCAAAAGCCACAGAGGCGAGAGCGTTTATGTTACAGGATTCCTCCAGGGAGGAACAGGTTCCCGAAGAAGTGGAAAACGTAGTAATTCCTTTGGTTTGAGCGAGCGGAGCTCCGGAGCGACCTAAGCGGGCAGAGCCGGTAAAAGTAACCTTAAAGCCTGGAGCCAAGCCGGTAAGGCAAAAACAATACCGTATTAAGCGAGAGGCTCGAAAAGGATTAGAGAAGTTAATTATAAATTTTTTTCAGAATATGAGCTCTTAATAGAATGTGAATCAGAATATAGTACTCCTGTGCCGCCAGTAAAGAAATCTAGAGGCAAAGAGTATTAGCTGGTTCACGATTTAAGGGCTATATCTCAGGTGGTCCAAGATCTACATCCGGTAGTAGCTAATCCATACACTTTACTGACCTCTTTTAAAGGAGGAGCATAAATGGTTTACTGTACTAGATTTGAAGGATGCCTTCTTTTGCATACCTCCAGGCATAAAAAGTCAAAGCCTATTTGCTTTGGAATGGGAAAGCCCCACCACAGAATGAAAGACACAGCTAACATGGACCGTACTTCCACAAGGATTTAAAATTAGTCCTACGATATTTGGGACTCAGCTGGCAAGAAAAAAAATTAGAAATATAGAAATGTCTAGAAAAAACAGAACCCAGGGAGAGGCATATTGTTACAGAATGCAGACGACATTCTGATAGTGGCAGAAAGTAAAGAATAATGTTTTGAAATTTTTAAATTTTCTGGGCCAAGGAAGATGCGGAGTTTCCAGAAACAAAACCCAAATAGGAGAAGCAACAGCCATTTATTTAGGATTCGAAATATCTCAAAGACAAAGACAATTAGAAAGTGAAAAGAAAGAAACTATTTGTCAAATTCCCGAACCTTGCGGCCCGAAGGAACTGAGAGCTTTTCTGAAAATAGTGAAATAGCGTCAGCTCTGGATTCTGAACTACAGACTGTATGTAAAACCATTATATGAGGCACTGAAAGAATCAAAGGATAAATATTTAACCTGGACGCCCGGATGCCAAACGGCATTCAAAGAACTGAAAAGAGCCTCAGTGATGGCCCCTGCATTAGGCCTACCCGATTTCGCTAAACCTTTTGAGTTGTTTGTCCACGAAAGACAACATTTAGCCCTTGGAGTGCTGACACAGCGACTGGGAACCTGGAAGAGACCCGTGGGCTACTTCTCCAAACAACTCGACCACGTGAGTAAAAGATGGCCTGGATGTTTACGGGCAGTGGCAACAGCAGCGCTGCCGATCCAGGAAGCCCCAAAGTTAACAATGGGACAAGAGATGACAGTATGTGTCCCGCACATAGCGGTGACTGTTTTAGAACAAAAGGGGGGTCGTTGGCTATCCCTTAGCAGAATGTTGAAATATCAAGTTGTTCTGTTAGAACAAGACCATGTGGAATCGAAGACTACTGCTATACTGAATCCTGCTATGTTTTTAACAACAGAAAACCTTACGGACAATTTCGAACACGATCGCTTGCTAACTATTGAACAAGTCTATTCCAGCAGACCAGGCCTGAGACACAAACCTCTGGGAAAATCCTGATCTGGAGTTGTTTACAGATGGAAGCAGCTCTGGGCGAGAAGAGAATGGCCGGATATGCTGTCGTTATCACCGCCGAGGGAATGGAGTCAGGGGCGCTGCCTGCGAACACCTCAGCACAGAAAGCAGTATTGGTAGCATTGAAGCGAGCTCTGCGAATGGCAGAAGGACGAAGGATAAATATCTAGACTGATTCCAAACATGCATTTGGTGTGATCCACGATCATGGAGCTACTGGGAAGGAAAAAGGACTGCCATCAGCCCAAGAATCATTGATACAGCATAAAGAAGACATTCTCCAACTTCCGGAAGACGTGCAGAAACCAAAAGAAGTGGCGGTAAAGCGTTGCAAAGCTCATCAATTCGGCCAGACGGCTGTAAACATAAGCAAACGATTGACAGATAAAGCTGCAAAGAGGACTGCAGAGCAAGGTATCCTTGCACTAGTACCAGTAAAACAGATCGGAATTCCAAAGTTGAAACCGAGATTATTATAATAAATTGGATGAGCAATTAGCAGAACAATTGGAAGCATCACAAAACACAGAGATGGTAGGTAACACCAGAAAAACAAGTAATAATAATAACAACCCCACAAGTTATGACAGAACTTGCAAAAGAAAAGCATGAGCAAACACATTAGGGTGTAGATGCTACGGTTTTGAGTTTAAAAGCATCTGTAGCGTGTGTAGGCATGACAAGAACAGTTAAACCCATGGTAGCTAAGTGTCCAATCTGTCCTAGAAATAATCCCCTGAACCAAAGGAAACCACCTTTAGGAGTAACAAAACAAAAAATTCTCCCGGAAATTATTAGCAAATTAAGTTTTCTGAGTTACCCAGACAAAATAGATATAGCAGTAGTTGTTAGTGCTGATGGACAAGTTTTCTAGTTGGCCAGAAGCTTTCTCGTGCTGCACCAACAAAGCTAGAGTAGTAGTTAAGATGTTGCTGAAAGAAATAATACCAAGATTTAGAGTGCCAACAGGAATGTCCTCTGAGAGAGGACCACATTTTTTTGCAGAGGTAGTTCAACAAATTAATAAAATTTTGGGTATAAAATGGAACCTGCATATGCCCTAGAGACCACAATCAAGTGAAAATTTTGAGAAGATGAACCAAACACTGAACTGACATAGTGGAATATTATTGATCTAAGATGGAAGTATTGAGAAAATGATTATTTCAAAACTTCCAAAGGGGGGAAATGTAACCAAAGCGATGAAATCAACCAACCAGAGACGGTGTTCCATTACGGGAACACGGAGCGTACGAATCAGCGCATCTGTCGATCTGCATTTTAGTCCCTAGGCGATCGTTAATGTCAGCAGAACAACAGACAACGTGCTTCTGTCAGAAACGGATGACAAAACGCGGTTTCGTGTAGCGGACTGAGAAAACTAGCCAAGACTGCCAAGATTAAGAGCCAAGAAGGTAAAAGGCAATTCTGGCAGGGGGAGATTGCGACCACCGACTCACGGACCACCACCGAGCCTGCGCAGCGATTTACATACGGAACGAGCAAGTTTGTACCGATCAGTAGACAGGACGATAATGAATATGTATGAATACGTAAAATTTTGATCTACAAATTCTACGGGAAAGGTGTGTGAGGTACGCACGCCAGGAGGAGCGATCCCCCGTGCATCTGGCGCCGTGAATAAAGAACGCCTGCTCTTTAATACTAGATTGGTGTTGAATAGATATTTCCGATTTTACCGTGTTTTTTGGTAACAGTTTTGGCACCCCAGATGGGAACCTGCTTTTGAATCTCGACGGATCCGCAGGACCGTGGGACCTGCAGCCAGCCCCAAGGAATTCTTGGGGAGAGCTTCCGATCCCCAGGCCAGAGAATTCTGAGAAAGATCCCCTGGACTGAAGTAAACAAGGCATTCGTTTACGAAGAAACTTAGGTAGAATAATATGTGGCGTTAGCTTCCCACATAGGATAGGATAGTGGGTTTGAGTCCCACAGGCCTGCCCGTAAGGCGCGGCAAAAGCCACGCAGGGTTGGGGCCAAGAGGTACCTCGGTTGGTAAGTCTCTGCTAGGCGAAAGCCTGTGGAGCGGGACCCGAGGGTAGGGGGGTCTTCAACAGGGGGTTGAAGTCTCCAGGGATATCTAGCAGGGGGCTACAGATCCCAGTGAGACCTCTAACGGGGGTTGGAGTCCCTCTGACTACTATTTGTGATAGTGCACTATCACAACTGCTAGTCGACTGGGAGATGGGAGCATTTCTGAGTAAGAAACCTATCCCACAGAGAACACCTTTGGGATGTACTTTGAAGCACTGGAAAGACATCGGGGGTGATGACCCACTAACTCGGAAACCATGAATTGAATATTGCAATCATTGGTGCCCAACGTATCAATTGGAAGGTGGGCACGAATGGCCAGAACAGGAGACACTGCAATATCATACCATCTTGCAATTAATGTTGTTTTGTAAAAAGGGAAGGCAAATGGGAAGAAGTGGCATATGTTGATTTGTTCTTTACACTGTGGAATCATCCAGCGTGGCAGAAACAGCGTGAGATATGTCCACAGGATTCTACGGCAATGTTTCTGAAAAGAGGAAAATGTGGTGAGAACTTGAAGTGTTGCTCTACTTGTGATACTGGATACTTCACTTGATGGAACTGACAAGAAAATAGTATTGAATACAGCCAGAAGGCAGGTGCAGGGAGCACATGCTAACAGGAATTTACAGAGAACAACGAATAAGAATTTTCCATCTACAAATCCCGAGTGGGACCCTAATCAGCCAGGACCCAGGGGAATGTTGACTAGATGTCAGAGACAGATTTTATTTGGAGTAAGACATGCAATGCCAAAAGCCATAAATTTTGACCCATTTATTAAGTGAGACAAGAATTAAAGGAGTCCCCTTCAGCCTTTATGGAAAGACTGAAGGTGACCACCAGAAAATATACTCATTTGAACCCAGAAAAAAACAGAAAAAGCAATTCAGTTGGTCTCTATATTCATAAGACAATCAGCCCCAGATTGGGGGGGGTGGGGGGGGGAGTAAAAAAACCTTCAGAAACTAGAAGAACCTGAATCCAGAGATCTGGGTAAAATGCTTGAAGTAGCTTGGCATGAAGGAGACCAGAGGAATCAACCCTAGCTGAACACCTGGTTACACTGAAGCTAGGGAATGAAGAAATAGAATTTTTGGTAGATACGGGAGCCACTTCTTTGGTATTGAATACACGTAAAGAGAAAGTTGATCATAAACCAGTAGGTGTTGTTAGTGCGACAGGGCAAAGAAAAATTAGCCTTTCTTAGAGCCATTAAAGTTTAAATTGGAGAAGCAATGGGCAACTCACCAGTTTCTGTATATGCCTGAATGTCCACTGCCTCTGTTATGATGAGATCTATTAAGTAAATTAGATGCTCAAGTAACTTTTAAAGATGGAGAGATTAAATTACTAATACCAGAACAGAATCAAAAGCCACAGAGGCGAGAGCGTTTATGTTACAGGATTCCTCCAGGGAGGAACAGGTTCCCGAAGAAGTGGAAAACGTAGTAATTCCTTTGGTTTGAGCGAGCGGAGCTCCGGAGCGACCTAAGCGGGCAGAGCCGGTAAAAGTAACCTTAAAGCCTGGAGCCAAGCCGGTAAGGCAAAAACAATACCGTATTAAGCGAGAGGCTCGAAAAGGATTAGAGAAGTTAATTATAAATTTTTTTCAGAATATGAGCTCTTAATAGAATGTGAATCAGAATATAGTACTCCTGTGCCGCCAGTAAAGAAATCTAGAGGCAAAGAGTATTAGCTGGTTCACGATTTAAGGGCTATATCTCAGGTGGTCCAAGATCTACATCCGGTAGTAGCTAATCCATACACTTTACTGACCTCTTTTAAAGGAGGAGCATAAATGGTTTACTGTACTAGATTTGAAGGATGCCTTCTTTTGCATACCTCCAGGCATAAAAAGTCAAAGCCTATTTGCTTTGGAATGGGAAAGCCCCACCACAGAATGAAAGACACAGCTAACATGGACCGTACTTCCACAAGGATTTAAAATTAGTCCTACGATATTTGGGACTCAGCTGGCAAGAAAAAAAATTAGAAATATAGAAATGTCTAGAAAAAACAGAACCCAGGGAGAGGCATATTGTTACAGAATGCAGACGACATTCTGATAGTGGCAGAAAGTAAAGAATAATGTTTTGAAATTTTTAAATTTTCTGGGCCAAGGAAGATGCGGAGTTTCCAGAAACAAAACCCAAATAGGAGAAGCAACAGCCATTTATTTAGGATTTGAAATATCTCAGAGACAAAGACAATTAGAAAGTGAAAAGAAAGAAACTATTTGTCAAATTCCCGAACCTTGCGGCCCGAAGGAACTGAGAGCTTTTCTGAAAATAGTGAAATAGCGTCAGCTCTGGATTCTGAACTACAGACTGTATGTAAAACCATTATACGAGGCACTGAAAGAATCAAAGGATAAATATTTAACCTGGACGCCCGGATGCCAAACGGCATTCAAAGAACTGAAAAGAGCCTCAGTGATGGCCCCTGCATTAGGCCTACCCGATTTCGCTAAACCTTTTGAGTTGTTTGTCCACGAAAGACAACATTTAGCCCTTGGAGTGCTGACACAGCGACTGGGAACCTGGAAGAGACCCGTGGGCTACTTCTCCAAACAACTCGACCACGTGAGTAAAAGATGGCCTGGATGTTTACGGGCAGTGGCAACAGCAGCGCTGCCGATCCAGGAAGCCCCAAAGTTAACAATGGGACAAAAGATGACAGTATGTGTCCCGCACATAGCGGTGACTGTTTTAGAACAAAAGGGGGGTCGTTGGCTATCCCTTAGCAGAATGTTGAAATATCAAGTTGTTCTGTTAGAACAAGACCATGTGGAATCGAAGACTACTGCTATACTGAATCCTGCTATGTTTTTAACAACAGAAAACCTTACGGACAATTTCGAACACGATCGCTTGCTAACTATTGAACAAGTCTATTCCAGCAGACCAGGCCTGAGACACAAACCTCTGGGAAAATCCTGATCTGGAGTTGTTTACAGATGGAAGCAGCTCTGGGCGAGAAGAGAATGGCCGGATATGCTGTCGTTATCACCGCCGAGGGAATGGAGTCAGGGGCGCTGCCTGCGAACACCTCAGCACAGAAAGCAGTATTGGTAGCGTTGAAGCGAGCTCTGCGAATGGCAGAAGGACGAAGGATAAATATCTAGACTGATTCCAAACATGCATTTGGTGTGATCCACGATCATGGAGCTACTGGGAAGGAAAAAGGACTGCCATCAGCCCAAGAATCATTGATACAGCATAAAGAAGACATTCTCCAACTTCCGGAAGACGTGCAGAAACCAAAAGAAGTGGCGGTAAAGCGTTGCAAAGCTCATCAATTCGGCCAGACGGCTGTAAACATAAGCAAACGATTGACAGATAAAGCTGCAAAGAGGACTGCAGAGCAAGGTATCCTTGCACTAGTACCAGTAAAACAGATCGGAATTCCAAAGTTGAAACCGAGATTATTATAATAAATTGGATGAGCAATTAGCAGAACAATTGGAAGCATCACAAAACACAGAGATGGTAGGTAACACCAGAAAAACAAGTAATAATAATAACAACCCCACAAGTTATGACAGAACTTGCAAAAGAAAAGCATGAGCAAACACATTAGGGTGTAGATGCTACGGTTTTGAGTTTAAAAGCATCTGTAGCGTGTGTAGGCATGACAAGAACAGTTAAACCCATGGTAGCTAAGTGTCCAATCTGTCCTAGAAATAATCCCCTGAACCAAAGGAAACCACCTTTAGGAGTAACAAAACAAAAAATTCTCCCGGAAATTATTAGCAAATTAAGTTTTCTGAGTTACCCAGACAAAATAGATATAGCAGTAGTTGTTAGTGCTGATGGACAAGTTTTCTAGTTGGCCAGAAGCTTTCTCGTGCTGCACCAACAAAGCTAGAGTAGTAGTTAAGATGTTGCTGAAAGAAATAATACCAAGATTTAGAGTGCCAACAGGAATGTCCTCTGAGAGAGGACCACATTTTTTTGCAGAGGTAGTTCAACAAATTAATAAAATTTTGGGTATAAAATGGAACCTGCATATGCCCTAGAGACCACAATCAAGTGAAAATTTTGAGAAGATGAACCAAACACTGAACTGACATAGTGGAATATTATTGATCTAAGATGGAAGTATTGAGAAAATGATTATTTCAAAACTTCCAAAGGGGGGAAATGTAACCAAAGCGATGAAATCAACCAACCAGAGACGGTGTTCCATTACGGGAACACGGAGCGTACGAATCAGCGCATCTGTCGATCTGCATTTTAGTCCCTAGGCGATCGTTAATGTCAGCAGAACAACAGACAACGTGCTTCTGTCAGAAACGGATGACAAAACGCGGTTTCGTGTAGCGGACTGAGAAAACTAGCCAAGACTGCCAAGATTAAGAGCCAAGAAGGTAAAAGGCAATTCTGGCAGGGGGAGATTGCGACCACCGACTCACGGACCACCACCGAGCCTGCGCAGCGATTTACATACGGAACGAGCAAGTTTGTACCAATCAGTAGACAGGACGATAATGAATATGTATGAATACGTAAAATTTTGATCTACAAATTCTACGGGAAAGGTGTGTGAGGTACGCACGCCAGGAGGAGCGATCCCCCGTGCATCTGGCGCCGTGAATAAAGAACGCCTGCTCTTTAATACTAGATTGGTGTTGAATAGATATTTCCGATTTTACCGTGTTTTTTGGTAACAGTTTTGGCACCCCAGATGGGAACCTGCTTTTGAATCTCGACGGATCCGCAGGACCGTGGGACCTGCAGCCAGCCCCAAGGAATTCTTGGGGAGAGCTTCCGATCCCCAGGCCAGAGAATTCTGAGAAAGATCCCCTGGACTGAAGTAAACAAGGCATTCGTTTACGAAGAAACTTAGGTAGAATAATATGTGGCGTTAGCTTCCCACATAGGATAGGATAGTGGGTTTGAGTCCCACAGGCCTGCCCGTAAGGCGCGGCAAAAGCCACGCAGGGTTGGGGCCAAGAGGTACCTCGGCTGGTAAGTCTCTGCTAGGCGAAAGCCTGTGGAGCGGGACCCGAGGGTAGGGGGGTCTTCAACAGGGGGTTGAAGTCTCCAGGGATATCTAGCAGGGGGCTACAGATCCCAGTGAGACCTCTAACGGGGGTTGGAGTCCCTCTGACTACTATTTGTGATAGTGCACTATCACAACTGCTAGTCGACTGGGAGATGGGAGCATTTCTGAGTAAGAAACCTATCCCACAGAGAACACCTTTGGGATGTACTTTGAAGCACTGGAAAGACATCGGGGGTGATGACCCACTAACTCGGAAACCATGAATTGAATATTGCAATCATTGGTGCCCAACGTATCAATTGGAAGGTGGGCACGAATGGCCAGAACAGGAGACATTGCAATATCATACCATCTTGCAATTAATGTTGTTTTGTAAAAAGGGAAGGCAAATGGGAAGAAGTGGCATATGTTGATTTGTTCTTTACACTGTGGAATCATCCAGAGTGGCAGAAACAGCGTGAGATATGTCCACAGGATTCTACGGCAATGTTTCTGAAAAGAGGAAAATGTGGTGAGAACTTGAAGTGTTGCTCTACTTGTGATACTGGATACTTCACTTGATGGAACTGACAAGAAAATAGTATTGAATACAGCCAGAAGGCAGGTGCAGGGAGCACATGCTAACAGGAATTTACAGAGAACAACGAATAAGAATTTTCCATCTACAAATCCCGAGTGGGACCCTAATCAGCCAGGACCCAGGGGAATGTTGACTAGATGTCAGAGACAGATTTTATTTGGAGTAAGACATGCAATGCCAAAAGCCATAAATTTTGACCCATTTATTAAGTGAGACAAGAATTAAAGGAGTCCCCCCCTTCAGCCTTTATGGAAAGGCTGAAGGTGACCACCAGAAAATATACTCATTTGAACCCAGAAAAAAACAGAAAAAGCAATTCAGTTGGTCTCTATATTCATAAGACAATCAGCCCCAGATTGGGGGGGGTGGGGGGGGGGAGTAAAAAAACCTTCAGAAACTAGAAGAACCTGAATCCAGAGATCTGGGTAAAATGCTTGAAGTAGCTTGGCATGAAGGAGACCAGAGGAATCAACCCTAGCTGAACACCTGGTTACACTGAAGCTAGGGAATGAAGAAATAGAATTTTTGGTAGATACGGGAGCCACTTCTTTGGTACTGAATACACGTAAAGAGAAAGTTGATCATAAACCAGTAGGTGTTGTTAGTGCGACAGGGCAAAGAAAAATTAGCCTTTCTTAGAGCCATTAAAGTTTAAATTGGAGAAGCAATGGGCAACTCACCAGTTTCTGTATATGCCTGAATGTCCACTGCCTCTGTTATGATGAGATCTATTAAGTAAATTAGATGCTCAAGTAACTTTTAAAGATGGAGAGATTAAATTACTAATACCAGAACAGAATCAAAAGCCACAGAGGCGAGAGCGTTTATGTTACAGGATTCCTCCAGGGAGGAACAGGTTCCCGAAGAAGTGGAAAACGTAGTAATTCCTTTGGTTTGAGCGAGCGGAGCTCCGGAGCGACCTAAGCGGGCAGAGCCGGTAAAAGTAACCTTAAAGCCTGGAGCCAAGCCGGTAAGGCAAAAACAATACCGTATTAAGCGAGAGGCTCGAAAAGGATTAGAGAAGTTAATTATAAATTTTTTTCAGAATATGAGCTCTTAATAGAATGTGAATCAGAATATAGTACTCCTGTGCCGCCAGTAAAGAAATCTAGAGGCAAAGAGTATTAGCTGGTTCACGATTTAAGGGCTATATCTCAGGTGGTCCAAGATCTACATCCGGTAGTAGCTAATCCATACACTTTACTGACCTCTTTTAAAGGAGGAGCATAAATGGTTTACTGTACTAGATTTGAAGGATGCCTTCTTTTGCATACCTCCAGGCATAAAAAGTCAAAGCCTATTTGCTTTGGAATGGGAAAGCCCCACCACAGAATGAAAGACACAGCTAACATGGACCGTACTTCCACAAGGATTTAAAATTAGTCCTACGATATTTGGGACTCAGCTGGCAAGAAAAAAAATTAGAAATATAGAAATGTCTAGAAAAAACAGAACCCAGGGAGAGGCATATTGTTACAGAATGCAGACGACATTCTGATAGTGGCAGAAAGTAAAGAATAATGTTTTGAAATTTTTAAATTTTCTGGGCCAAGGAAGATGCGGAGTTTCCAGAAACAAAACCCAAATAGGAGAAGCAACAGCCATTTATTTAGGATTCGAAATATCTCAAAGACAAAGACAATTAGAAAGTGAAAAGAAAGAAACTATTTGTCAAATTCCCGAACCTTGCGGCCCGAAGGAACTGAGAGCTTTTCTGAAAATAGTGAAATAGCGTCAGCTCTGGATTCTGAACTACAGACTGTATGTAAAACCATTATATGAGGCACTGAAAGAATCAAAGGATAAATATTTAACCTGGACGCCCGGATGCCAAACGGCATTCAAAGAACTGAAAAGAGCCTCAGTGATGGCCCCTGCATTAGGCCTACCCGATTTCGCTAAACCTTTTGAGTTGTTTGTCCACGAAAGACAACATTTAGCCCTTGGAGTGCTGACACAGCGACTGGGAACCTGGAAGAGACCCGTGGGCTACTTCTCCAAACAACTCGACCACGTGAGTAAAAGATGGCCTGGATGTTTACGGGCAGTGGCAACAGCAGCGCTGCCGATCCAGGAAGCCCCAAAGTTAACAATGGGACAAGAGATGACAGTATGTGTCCCGCACATAGCGGTGACTGTTTTAGAACAAAAGGGGGGTCGTTGGCTATCCCTTAGCAGAATGTTGAAATATCAAGTTGTTCTGTTAGAACAAGACCATGTGGAATCGAAGACTACTGCTATACTGAATCCTGCTATGTTTTTAACAACAGAAAACCTTACGGACAATTTCGAACACGATCGCTTGCTAACTATTGAACAAGTCTATTCCAGCAGACCAGGCCTGAGACACAAACCTCTGGGAAAATCCTGATCTGGAGTTGTTTACAGATGGAAGCAGCTCTGGGCGAGAAGAGAATGGCCGGATATGCTGTCGTTATCACCGCCGAGGGAATGGAGTCAGGGGCGCTGCCTGCGAACACCTCAGCACAGAAAGCAGTATTGGTAGCATTGAAGCGAGCTCTGCGAATGGCAGAAGGACGAAGGATAAATATCTAGACTGATTCCAAACATGCATTTGGTGTGATCCACGATCATGGAGCTACTGGGAAGGAAAAAGGACTGCCATCAGCCCAAGAATCATTGATACAGCATAAAGAAGACATTCTCCAACTTCCGGAAGACGTGCAGAAACCAAAAGAAGTGGCGGTAAAGCGTTGCAAAGCTCATCAATTCGGCCAGACGGCTGTAAACATAAGCAAACGATTGACAGATAAAGCTGCAAAGAGGACTGCAGAGCAAGGTATCCTTGCACTAGTACCAGTAAAACAGATCGGAATTCCAAAGTTGAAACCGAGATTATTATAATAAATTGGATGAGCAATTAGCAGAACAATTGGAAGCATCACAAAACACAGAGATGGTAGGTAACACCAGAAAAACAAGTAATAATAATAACAACCCCACAAGTTATGACAGAACTTGCAAAAGAAAAGCATGAGCAAACACATTAGGGTGTAGATGCTACGGTTTTGAGTTTAAAAGCATCTGTAGCGTGTGTAGGCATGACAAGAACAGTTAAACCCATGGTAGCTAAGTGTCCAATCTGTCCTAGAAATAATCCCCTGAACCAAAGGAAACCACCTTTAGGAGTAACAAAACAAAAAATTCTCCCGGAAATTATTAGCAAATTAAGTTTTCTGAGTTACCCAGACAAAATAGATATAGCAGTAGTTGTTAGTGCTGATGGACAAGTTTTCTAGTTGGCCAGAAGCTTTCTCGTGCTGCACCAACAAAGCTAGAGTAGTAGTTAAGATGTTGCTGAAAGAAATAATACCAAGATTTAGAGTGCCAACAGGAATGTCCTCTGAGAGAGGACCACATTTTTTTGCAGAGGTAGTTCAACAAATTAATAAAATTTTGGGTATAAAATGGAACCTGCATATGCCCTAGAGACCACAATCAAGTGAAAATTTTGAGAAGATGAACCAAACACTGAACTGACATAGTGGAATATTATTGATCTAAGATGGAAGTATTGAGAAAATGATTATTTCAAAACTTCCAAAGGGGGGAAATGTAACCAAAGCGATGAAATCAACCAACCAGAGACGGTGTTCCATTACGGGAACACGGAGCGTACGAATCAGCGCATCTGTCGATCTGCATTTTAGTCCCTAGGCGATCGTTAATGTCAGCAGAACAACAGACAACGTGCTTCTGTCAGAAACGGATGACAAAACGCGGTTTCGTGTAGCGGACTGAGAAAACTAGCCAAGACTGCCAAGATTAAGAGCCAAGAAGGTAAAAGGCAATTCTGGCAGGGGGAGATTGCGACCACCGACTCACGGACCACCACCGAGCCTGCGCAGCGATTTACATACGGAACGAGCAAGTTTGTACCGATCAGTAGACAGGACGATAATGAATATGTATGAATACGTAAAATTTTGATCTACAAATTCTACGGGAAAGGTGTGTGAGGTACGCACGCCAGGAGGAGCGATCCCCCGTGCATCTGGCGCCGTGAATAAAGAACGCCTGCTCTTTAATACTAGATTGGTGTTGAATAGATATTTCCGATTTTACCGTGTTTTTTGGTAACAGTTTTGGCACCCCAGATGGGAACCTGCTTTTGAATCTCGACGGATCCGCAGGACCGTGGGACCTGCAGCCAGCCCCAAGGAATTCTTGGGGAGAGCTTCCGATCCCCAGGCCAGAGAATTCTGAGAAAGATCCCCTGGACTGAAGTAAACAAGGCATTCGTTTACGAAGAAACTTAGGTAGAATAATATGTGGCGTTAGCTTCCCACATAGGATAGGATAGTGGGTTTGAGTCCCACAGGCCTGCCCGTAAGGCGCGGCAAAAGCCACGCAGGGTTGGGGCCAAGAGGTACCTCGGTTGGTAAGTCTCTGCTAGGCGAAAGCCTGTGGAGCGGGACCCGAGGGTAGGGGGGTCTTCAACAGGGGGTTGAAGTCTCCAGGGATATCTAGCAGGGGGCTACAGATCCCAGTGAGACCTCTAACGGGGGTTGGAGTCCCTCTGACTACTATTTGTGATAGTGCACTATCACAACTGCTAGTCGACTGGGAGATGGGAGCATTTCTGAGTAAGAAACCTATCCCACAGAGAACACCTTTGGGATGTACTTTGAAGCACTGGAAAGACATCGGGGGTGATGACCCACTAACTCGGAAACCATGAATTGAATATTGCAATCATTGGTGCCCAACGTATCAATTGGAAGGTGGGCACGAATGGCCAGAACAGGAGACATTGCAATATCATACCATCTTGCAATTAATGTTGTTTTGTAAAAAGGGAAGGCAAATGGGAAGAAGTGGCATATGTTGATTTGTTCTTTACACTGTGGAATCATCCAGCGTGGCAGAAACAGCGTGAGATATGTCCACAGGATTCTACGGCAATGTTTCTGAAAAGAGGAAAATGTGGTGAGAACTTGAAGTGTTGCTCTACTTGTGATACTGGATACTTCACTTGATGGAACTGACAAGAAAATAGTATTGAATACAGCCAGAAGGCAGGTGCAGGGAGCACATGCTAACAGGAATTTACAGAGAACAACGAATAAGAATTTTCCATCTACAAATCCCGAGTGGGACCCTAATCAGCCAGGACCCAGGGGAATGTTGACTAGATGTCAGAGACAGATTTTATTTGGAGTAAGACATGCAATGCCAAAAGCCATAAATTTTGACCCATTTATTAAGTGAGACAAGAATTAAAGGAGTCCCCTTCAGCCTTTATGGAAAGACTGAAGGTGACCACCAGAAAATATACTCATTTGAACCCAGAAAAAAACAGAAAAAGCAATTCAGTTGGTCTCTATATTCATAAGACAATCAGCCCCAGATTGGGGGGGGTGGGGGGGGGGAGTAAAAAAACCTTCAGAAACTAGAAGAACCTGAATCCAGAGATCTGGGTAAAATGCTTGAAGTAGCTTGGCATGAAGGAGACCAGAGGAATCAACCCTAGCTGAACACCTGGTTACACTGAAGCTAGGGAATGAAGAAATAGAATTTTTGGTAGATACGGGAGCCACTTCTTTGGTATTGAATACACGTAAAGAGAAAGTTGATCATAAACCAGTAGGTGTTGTTAGTGCGACAGGGCAAAGAAAAATTAGCCTTTCTTAGAGCCATTAAAGTTTAAATTGGAGAAGCAATGGGCAACTCACCAGTTTCTGTATATGCCTGAATGTCCACTGCCTCTGTTATGATGAGATCTATTAAGTAAATTAGATGCTCAAGTAACTTTTAAAGATGGAGAGATTAAATTACTAATACCAGAACAGAATCAAAAGCCACAGAGGCGAGAGCGTTTATGTTACAGGATTCCTCCAGGGAGGAACAGGTTCCCGAAGAAGTGGAAAACGTAGTAATTCCTTTGGTTTGAGCGAGCGGAGCTCCGGAGCGACCTAAGCGGGCAGAGCCGGTAAAAGTAACCTTAAAGCCTGGAGCCAAGCCGGTAAGGCAAAAACAATACCGTATTAAGCGAGAGGCTCGAAAAGGATTAGAGAAGTTAATTATAAATTTGTTTCAGAATATGAGCTCTTAATAGAATGTGAATCAGAATATAGTACTCCTGTGCCGCCAGTAAAGAAATCTAGAGGCAAAGAGTATTAGCTGGTTCACGATTTAAGGGCTATATCTCAGGTGGTCCAAGATCTACATCCGGTAGTAGCTAATCCATACACTTTACTGACCTCTTTTAAAGGAGGAGCATAAATGGTTTACTGTACTAGATTTGAAGGATGCCTTCTTTTGCATACCTCCAGGCATAAAAAGTCAAAGCCTATTTGCTTTGGAATGGGAAAGCCCCACCACAGAATGAAAGACACAGCTAACATGGACCGTACTTCCACAAGGATTTAAAATTAGTCCTACGATATTTGGGACTCAGCTGGCAAGAAAAAAAATTAGAAATATAGAAATGTCTAGAAAAAACAGAACCCAGGGAGAGGCATATTGTTACAGAATGCAGACGACATTCTGATAGTGGCAGAAAGTAAAGAATAATGTTTTGAAATTTTTAAATTTTCTGGGCCAAGGAAGATGCGGAGTTTCCAGAAACAAAACCCAAATAGGAGAAGCAACAGCCATTTATTTAGGATTCGAAATATCTCAAAGACAAAGACAATTAGAAAGTGAAAAGAAAGAAACTATTTGTCAAATTCCCGAACCTTGCGGCCCGAAGGAACTGAGAGCTTTTCTGAAAATAGTGAAATAGCGTCAGCTCTGGATTCTGAACTACAGACTGTATGTAAAACCATTATAGGAGGCACTGAAAGAATCAAAGGATAAATATTTAACCTGGACGCCCGGATGCCAAACGGCATTCAAAGAACTGAAAAGAGCCTCAGTGATGGCCCCTGCATTAGGCCTACCCGATTTCGCTAAACCTTTTGAGCTGTTTGTCCACGAAAGACAACATTTAGCCCTTGGAGTGCTGACACAGCGACTGGGAACCTGGAAGAGACCCGTGGGCTACTTCTCCAAACAACTCGACCACGTGAGTAAAAGATGGCCTGGATGTTTACGGGCAGTGGCAACAGCAGCGCTGCCGATCCAGGAAGCCCCAAAGTTAACAATGGGACAAAAGATGACAGTATGTGTCCCGCACATAGCGGTGACTGTTTTAGAACAAAAGGGGGGTCGTTGGCTATCCCTTAGCAGAATGTTGAAATATCAAGTTGTTCTGTTAGAACAAGACCATGTGGAATCGAAGACTACTGCTATACTGAATCCTGCTATGTTTTTAACAACAGAAAACCTTACGGACAATTTCGAACACGATCGCTTGCTAACTATTGAACAAGTCTATTCCAGCAGACCAGGCCTGAGACACAAACCTCTGGGAAAATCCTGATCTGGAGTTGTTTACAGATGGAAGCAGCTCTGGGCGAGAAGAGAATGGCCGGATATGCTGTCGTTATCACCGCCGAGGGAATGGAGTCAGGGGCGCTGCCTGCGAACACCTCAGCACAGAAAGCAGTATTGGTAGCGTTGAAGCGAGCTCTGCGAATGGCAGAAGGACGAAGGATAAATATCTAGACTGATTCCAAACATGCATTTGGTGTGATCCACGATCATGGAGCTACTGGGAAGGAAAAAGGACTGCCATCAGCCCAAGAATCATTGATACAGCATAAAGAAGACATTCTCCAACTTCCGGAAGACGTGCAGAAACCAAAAGAAGTGGCGGTAAAGCGTTGCAAAGCTCATCGATTCGGCCAGACGGCTGTAAACATAAGCAAACGATTGACAGATAAAGCTGCAAAGAGGACTGCAGAGCAAGGTATCCTTGCACTAGTACCAGTAAAACAGATCGGAATTCCAAAGTTGAAACCGAGATTATTATAATAAATTGGATGAGCAATTAGCAGAACAATTGGAAGCATCACAAAACACAGAGATGGTAGGTAACACCAGAAAAACAAGTAATAATAATAACAACCCCACAAGTTATGACAGAACTTGCAAAAGAAAAGCATGAGCAAACACATTAGGGTGTAGATGCTACGGTTTTGAGTTTAAAAGCATCTGTAGCGTGTGTAGGCATGACAAGAACAGTTAAACCCATGGTAGCTAAGTGTCCAATCTGTCCTAGAAATAATCCCCTGAACCAAAGGAAACCACCTTTAGGAGTAACAAAACAAAAAATTCTCCCGGAAATTATTAGCAAATTAAGTTTTCTGAGTTACCCAGACAAAATAGATATAGCAGTAGTTGTTAGTGCTGATGGACAAGTTTTCTAGTTGGCCAGAAGCTTTCTCGTGCTGCACCAACAAAGCTAGAGTAGTAGTTAAGATGTTGCTGAAAGAAATAATACCAAGATTTAGAGTGCCAACAGGAATGTCCTCTGAGAGAGGACCACATTTTTTTGCAGAGGTAGTTCAACAAATTAATAAAATTTTGGGTATAAAATGGAACCTGCATATGCCCTAGAGACCACAATCAAGTGAAAATTTTGAGAAGATGAACCAAACACTGAACTGACATAGTGGAATATTATTGATCTAAGATGGAAGTATTGAGAAAATGATTATTTCAAAACTTCCAAAGGGGGGAAATGTAACCAAAGCGATGAAATCAACCAACCAGAGACGGTGTTCCATTACGGGAACACGGAGCGTACGAATCAGCGCATCTGTCGATCTGCATTTTAGTCCCTAGGCGATCGTTAATGTCAGCAGAACAACAGACAACGTGCTTCTGTCAGAAACGGATGACAAAACGCGGTTTCGTGTAGCGGACTGAGAAAACTAGCCAAGACTGCCAAGATTAAGAGCCAAGAAGGTAAAAGGCAATTCTGGCAGGGGGAGATCGCGACCACCGACTCACGGACCACCACCGAGCCTGCGCAGCGATTTACATACGGAACGAGCCAGTTTGTACCGATCAGTAGACAGGACGATAATGAATATGTATGAATACGTAAAATTTTGATCTACAAATTCTACGGGAAAGGTGTGTGAGGTACGCACGCCAGGAGGAGCGATCCCCCGTGCATCTGGCGCCGTGAATAAAGAACGCCTGCTCTTTAATACTAGATTGGTGTTGAATAGATATTTCCGATTTTACCGTGTTTTTTGGTAACAGTTTTGGCACCCCAGATGGGAACCTGCTTTTGAATCTCGACGGATCCGCAGGACCGTGGGACCTGCAGCCAGCCCCAAGGAATTCTTGGGGAGAGCTTCCGATCCCCAGGCCAGAGAATTCTGAGAAAGATCCCCTGGACTGAAGTAAACAAGGCATTCGTTTACGAAGAAACTTAGGTAGAATAATATGTGGCGTTAGCTTCCCACATAGGATAGGATAGTGGGTTTGAGTCCCACAGGCCTGCCCGTAAGGCGCGGCAAAAGCCACGCAGGGTTGGGGCCAAGAGGTACCTCGGCTGGTAAGTCTCTGCTAGGCGAAAGCCTGTGGAGCGGGACCCGAGGGTAGGGGGGTCTTCAACAGGGGGTTGAAGTCTCCAGGGATATCTAGCAGGGGGCTACAGATCCCAGTGAGACCTCTAACGGGGGTTGGAGTCCCTCTGACTACTATTTGTGATAGTGCACTATCACAACTGCTAGTCGACTGGGAGATGGGAGCATTTCTGAGTAAGAAACCTATCCCACAGAGAACACCTTTGGGATGTACTTTGAAGCACTGGAAAGACATCGGGGGTGATGACCCACTAACTCGGAAACCATGAATTGAATATTGCAATCATTGGTGCCCAACGTATCAATTGGAAGGTGGGCACGAATGGCCAGAACAGGAGACATTGCAATATCATACCATCTTGCAATTAATGTTGTTTTGTAAAAAGGGAAGGCAAATGGGAAGAAGTGGCATATGTTGATTTGTTCTTTACACTGTGGAATCATCCAGAGTGGCAGAAACAGCGTGAGATATGTCCACAGGATTCTACGGCAATGTTTCTGAAAAGAGGAAAATGTGGTGAGAACTTGAAGTGTTGCTCTACTTGTGATACTGGATACTTCACTTGATGGAACTGACAAGAAAATAGTATTGAATACAGCCAGAAGGCAGGTGCAGGGAGCACATGCTAACAGGAATTTACAGAGAACAACGAATAAGAATTTTCCATCTACAAATCCCGAGTGGGACCCTAATCAGCCAGGACCCAGGGGAATGTTGACTAGATGTCAGAGACAGATTTTATTTGGAGTAAGACATGCAATGCCAAAAGCCATAAATTTTGACCCATTTATTAAGTGAGACAAGAATTAAAGGAGTCCCCCCCTTCAGCCTTTATGGAAAGGCTGAAGGTGACCACCAGAAAATATACTCATTTGAACCCAGAAAAAAACAGAAAAAGCAATTCAGTTGGTCTCTATATTCATAAGACAATCAGCCCCAGATTGGGGGGGGTGGGGGGGGGGAGTAAAAAAACCTTCAGAAACTAGAAGAACCTGAATCCAGAGATCTGGGTAAAATGCTTGAAGTAGCTTGGCATGAAGGAGACCAGAGGAATCAACCCTAGCTGAACACCTGGTTACACTGAAGCTAGGGAATGAAGAAATAGAATTTTTGGTAGATACGGGAGCCACTTCTTTGGTATTGAATACACGTAAAGAGAAAGTTGATCATAAACCAGTAGGTGTTGTTAGTGCGACAGGGCAAAGAAAAATTAGCCTTTCTTAGAGCCATTAAAGTTTAAATTGGAGAAGCAATGGGCAACTCACCAGTTTCTGTATATGCCTGAATGTCCACTGCCTCTGTTATGATGAGATCTATTAAGTAAATTAGATGCTCAAGTAACTTTTAAAGATGGAGAGATTAAATTACTAATACCAGAACAGAATCAAAAGCCACAGAGGCGAGAGCGTTTATGTTACAGGATTCCTCCAGGGAGGAACAGGTTCCCGAAGAAGTGGAAAACGTAGTAATTCCTTTGGTTTGAGCGAGCGGAGCTCCGGAGCGACCTAAGCGGGCAGAGCCGGTAAAAGTAACCTTAAAGCCTGGAGCCAAGCCGGTAAGGCAAAAACAATACCGTATTAAGCGAGAGGCTCGAAAAGGATTAGAGAAGTTAATTATAAATTTTTTTCAGAATATGAGCTCTTAATAGAATGTGAATCAGAATATAGTACTCCTGTGCCGCCAGTAAAGAAATCTAGAGGCAAAGAGTATTAGCTGGTTCACGATTTAAGGGCTATATCTCAGGTGGTCCAAGATCTACATCCGGTAGTAGCTAATCCATACACTTTACTGACCTCTTTTAAAGGAGGAGCATAAATGGTTTACTGTACTAGATTTGAAGGATGCCTTCTTTTGCATACCTCCAGGCATAAAAAGTCAAAGCCTATTTGCTTTGGAATGGGAAAGCCCCACCACAGAATGAAAGACACAGCTAACATGGACCGTACTTCCACAAGGATTTAAAATTAGTCCTACGATATTTGGGACTCAGCTGGCAAGAAAAAAAATTAGAAATATAGAAATGTCTAGAAAAAACAGAACCCAGGGAGAGGCATATTGTTACAGAATGCAGACGACATTCTGATAGTGGCAGAAAGTAAAGAATAATGTTTTGAAATTTTTAAATTTTCTGGGCCAAGGAAGATGCGGAGTTTCCAGAAACAAAACCCAAATAGGAGAAGCAACAGCCATTTATTTAGGATTCGAAATATCTCAAAGACAAAGACAATTAGAAAGTGAAAAGAAAGAAACTATTTGTCAAATTCCCGAACCTTGCGGCCCGAAGGAACTGAGAGCTTTTCTGAAAATAGTGAAATAGCGTCAGCTCTGGATTCTGAACTACAGACTGTATGTAAAACCATTATATGAGGCACTGAAAGAATCAAAGGATAAATATTTAACCTGGACGCCCGGATGCCAAACGGCATTCAAAGAACTGAAAAGAGCCTCAGTGATGGCCCCTGCATTAGGCCTACCCGATTTCGCTAAACCTTTTGAGTTGTTTGTCCACGAAAGACAACATTTAGCCCTTGGAGTGCTGACACAGCGACTGGGAACCTGGAAGAGACCCGTGGGCTACTTCTCCAAACAACTCGACCACGTGAGTAAAAGATGGCCTGGATGTTTACGGGCAGTGGCAACAGCAGCGCTGCCGATCCAGGAAGCCCCAAAGTTAACAATGGGACAAGAGATGACAGTATGTGTCCCGCACATAGCGGTGACTGTTTTAGAACAAAAGGGGGGTCGTTGGCTATCCCTTAGCAGAATGTTGAAATATCAAGTTGTTCTGTTAGAACAAGACCATGTGGAATCGAAGACTACTGCTATACTGAATCCTGCTATGTTTTTAACAACAGAAAACCTTACGGACAATTTCGAACACGATCGCTTGCTAACTATTGAACAAGTCTATTCCAGCAGACCAGGCCTGAGACACAAACCTCTGGGAAAATCCTGATCTGGAGTTGTTTACAGATGGAAGCAGCTCTGGGCGAGAAGAGAATGGCCGGATATGCTGTCGTTATCACCGCCGAGGGAATGGAGTCAGGGGCGCTGCCTGCGAACACCTCAGCACAGAAAGCAGTATTGGTAGCATTGAAGCGAGCTCTGCGAATGGCAGAAGGACGAAGGATAAATATCTAGACTGATTCCAAACATGCATTTGGTGTGATCCACGATCATGGAGCTACTGGGAAGGAAAAAGGACTGCCATCAGCCCAAGAATCATTGATACAGCATAAAGAAGACATTCTCCAACTTCCGGAAGACGTGCAGAAACCAAAAGAAGTGGCGGTAAAGCGTTGCAAAGCTCATCGATTCGGCCAGACGGCTGTAAACATAAGCAAACGATTGACAGATAAAGCTGCAAAGAGGACTGCAGAGCAAGGTATCCTTGCACTAGTACCAGTAAAACAGATCGGAATTCCAAAGTTGAAACCGAGATTATTATAATAAATTGGATGAGCAATTAGCAGAACAATTGGAAGCATCACAAAACACAGAGATGGTAGGTAACACCAGAAAAACAAGTAATAATAATAACAACCCCACAAGTTATGACAGAACTTGCAAAAGAAAAGCATGAGCAAACACATTAGGGTGTAGATGCTACGGTTTTGAGTTTAAAAGCATCTGTAGCGTGTGTAGGCATGACAAGAACAGTTAAACCCATGGTAGCTAAGTGTCCAATCTGTCCTAGAAATAATCCCCTGAACCAAAGGAAACCACCTTTAGGAGTAACAAAACAAAAAATTCTCCCGGAAATTATTAGCAAATTAAGTTTTCTGAGTTACCCAGACAAAATAGATATAGCAGTAGTTGTTAGTGCTGATGGACAAGTTTTCTAGTTGGCCAGAAGCTTTCTCGTGCTGCACCAACAAAGCTAGAGTAGTAGTTAAGATGTTGCTGAAAGAAATAATACCAAGATTTAGAGTGCCAACAGGAATGTCCTCTGAGAGAGGACCACATTTTTTTGCAGAGGTAGTTCAACAAATTAATAAAATTTTGGGTATAAAATGGAACCTGCATATGCCCTAGAGACCACAATCAAGTGAAAATTTTGAGAAGATGAACCAAACACTGAACTGACATAGTGGAATATTATTGATCTAAGATGGAAGTATTGAGAAAATGATTATTTCAAAACTTCCAAAGGGGGGAAATGTAACCAAAGCGATGAAATCAACCAACCAGAGACGGTGTTCCATTACGGGAACACGGAGCGTACGAATCAGCGCATCTGTCGATCTGCATTTTAGTCCCTAGGCGATCGTTAATGTCAGCAGAACAACAGACAACGTGCTTCTGTCAGAAACGGATGACAAAACGCGGTTTCGTGTAGCGGACTGAGAAAACTAGCCAAGACTGCCAAGATTAAGAGCCAAGAAGGTAAAAGGCAATTCTGGCAGGGGGAGATTGCGACCACCGACTCACGGACCACCACCGAGCCTGCGCAGCGATTTACATACGGAACGAGCAAGTTTGTACCGATCAGTAGACAGGACGATAATGAATATGTATGAATACGTAAAATTTTGATCTACAAATTCTACGGGAAAGGTGTGTGAGGTACGCACGCCAGGAGGAGCGATCCCCCGTGCATCTGGCGCCGTGAATAAAGAACGCCTGCTCTTTAATACTAGATTGGTGTTGAATAGATATTTCCGATTTTACCGTGTTTTTTGGTAACAGTTTTGGCACCCCAGATGGGAACCTGCTTTTGAATCTCGACGGATCCGCAGGACCGTGGGACCTGCAGCCAGCCCCAAGGAATTCTTGGGGAGAGCTTCCGATCCCCAGGCCAGAGAATTCTGAGAAAGATCCCCTGGACTGAAGTAAACAAGGCATTCGTTTACGAAGAAACTTAGGTAGAATAATATGTGGCGTTAGCTTCCCACATAGGATAGGATAGTGGGTTTGAGTCCCACAGGCCTGCCCGTAAGGCGCGGCAAAAGCCACGCAGGGTTGGGGCCAAGAGGTACCTCGGTTGGTAAGTCTCTGCTAGGCGAAAGCCTGTGGAGCGGGACCCGAGGGTAGGGGGGTCTTCAACAGGGGGTTGAAGTCTCCAGGGATATCTAGCAGGGGGCTACAGATCCCAGTGAGACCTCTAACGGGGGTTGGAGTCCCTCTGACTACTATTTGTGATAGTGCACTATCACAACTGCTAGTCGACTGGGAGATGGGAGCATTTCTGAGTAAGAAACCTATCCCACAGAGAACACCTTTGGGATGTACTTTGAAGCACTGGAAAGACATCGGGGGTGATGACCCACTAACTCGGAAACCATTAACTGAATATTGCAATCATTGGTGCCCAACGTATCAATTGGAAGGTGGGCACGAATGGCCAGAACAGGAGACATTGCAATATCATACCATCTTGCAATTAATGTTGTTTTGTAAAAAGGGAAGGCAAATGGGAAGAAGTGGCATATGTTGATTTGTTCTTTACACTGTGGAATCATCCAGAGTGGCAGAAACAGCGTGAGATATGTCCACAGGATTCTACGGCAATGTTTCTGAAAAGAGGAAAATGTGGTGAGAACTTGAAGTGTTGCTCTACTTGTGATACTGGATACTTCACTTGATGGAACTGACAAGAAAATAGTATTGAATACAGCCAGAAGGCAGGTGCAGGGAGCACATGCTAACAGGAATTTACAGAGAACAACGAATAAGAATTTTCCATCTACAAATCCCGAGTGGGACCCTAATCAGCCAGGACCCAGGGGAATGTTGACTAGATGTCAGAGACAGATTTTATTTGGAGTAAGACATGCAATGCCAAAAGCCATAAATTTTGACCCATTTATTAAGTGAGACAAGAATTAAAGGAGTCCCCCCCTTCAGCCTTTATGGAAAGGCTGAAGGTGACCACCAGAAAATATACTCATTTGAACCCAGAAAAAAACAGAAAAAGCAATTCAGTTGGTCTCTATATTCATAAGACAATCAGCCCCAGATTGGGGGGGGTGGGGGGGGGGGAGTAAAAAAACCTTCAGAAACTAGAAGAACCTGAATCCAGAGATCTGGGTAAAATGCTTGAAGTAGCTTGGCATGAAGGAGACCAGAGGAATCAACCCTAGCTGAACACCTGGTTACACTGAAGCTAGGGAATGAAGAAATAGAATTTTTGGTAGATACGGGAGCCACTTCTTTGGTATTGAATACACGTAAAGAGAAAGTTGATCATAAACCAGTAGGTGTTGTTAGTGCGACAGGGCAAAGAAAAATTAGCCTTTCTTAGAGCCATTAAAGTTTAAATTGGAGAAGCAATGGGCAACTCACCAGTTTCTGTATATGCCTGAATGTCCACTGCCTCTGTTATGATGAGATCTATTAAGTAAATTAGATGCTCAAGTAACTTTTAAAGATGGAGAGATTAAATTACTAATACCAGAACAGAATCAAAAGCCACAGAGGCGAGAGCGTTTATGTTACAGGATTCCTCCAGGGAGGAACAGGTTCCCGAAGAAGTGGAAAACGTAGTAATTCCTTTGGTTTGAGCGAGCGGAGCTCCGGAGCGACCTAAGCGGGCAGAGCCGGTAAAAGTAACCTTAAAGCCTGGAGCCAAGCCGGTAAGACAAAAACAATACCGTATTAAGCGAGAGGCTCGAAAAGGATTAGAGAAGTTAATTATAAATTTGTTTCAGAATATGAGCTCTTAATAGAATGTGAATCAGAATATAGTACTCCTGTGCCGCCAGTAAAGAAATCTAGAGGCAAAGAGTATTAGCTGGTTCACGATTTAAGGGCTATATCTCAGGTGGTCCAAGATCTACATCCGGTAGTAGCTAATCCATACACTTTACTGACCTCTTTTAAAGGAGGAGCATAAATGGTTTACTGTACTAGATTTGAAGGATGCCTTCTTTTGCATACCTCCAGGCATAAAAAGTCAAAGCCTATTTGCTTTGGAATGGGAAAGCCCCACCACAGAATGAAAGACACAGCTAACATGGACCGTACTTCCACAAGGATTTAAAATTAGTCCTACGATATTTGGGACTCAGCTGGCAAGAAAAAAAATTAGAAATATAGAAATGTCTAGAAAAAACAGAACCCAGGGAGAGGCATATTGTTACAGAATGCAGACGACATTCTGATAGTGGCAGAAAGTAAAGAATAATGTTTTGAAATTTTTAAATTTTCTGGGCCAAGGAAGATGCGGAGTTTCCAGAAACAAAACCCAAATAGGAGAAGCAACAGCCATTTATTTAGGATTCGAAATATCTCAAAGACAAAGACAATTAGAAAGTGAAAAGAAAGAAACTATTTGTCAAATTCCCGAACCTTGCGGCCCGAAGGAACTGAGAGCTTTTCTGAAAATAGTGAAATAGCGTCAGCTCTGGATTCTGAACTACAGACTGTATGTAAAACCATTATATGAGGCACTGAAAGAATCAAAGGATAAATATTTAACCTGGACGCCCGGATGCCAAACGGCATTCAAAGAACTGAAAAGAGCCTCAGTGATGGCCCCTGCATTAGGCCTACCCGATTTCGCTAAACCTTTTGAGCTGTTTGTCCACGAAAGACAACATTTAGCCCTTGGAGTGCTGACACAGCGACTGGGAACCTGGAAGAGACCCGTGGGCTACTTCTCCAAACAACTCGACCACGTGAGTAAAAGATGGCCTGGATGTTTACGGGCAGTGGCAACAGCAGCGCTGCCGATCCAGGAAGCCCCAAAGTTAACAATGGGACAAGAGATGACAGTATGTGTCCCGCACATAGCGGTGACTGTTTTAGAACAAAAGGGGGGTCGTTGGCTATCCCTTAGCAGAATGTTGAAATATCAAGTTGTTCTGTTAGAACAAGACCATGTGGAATCGAAGACTACTGCTATACTGAATCCTGCTATGTTTTTAACAACAGAAAACCTTACGGACAATTTCGAACACGATCGCTTGCTAACTATTGAACAAGTCTATTCCAGCAGACCAGGCCTGAGACACAAACCTCTGGGAAAATCCTGATCTGGAGTTGTTTACAGATGGAAGCAGCTCTGGGCGAGAAGAGAATGGCCGGATATGCTGTCGTTATCACCGCCGAGGGAATGGAGTCAGGGGCGCTGCCTGCGAACACCTCAGCACAGAAAGCAGTATTGGTAGCGTTGAAGCGAGCTCTGCGAATGGCAGAAGGACGAAGGATAAATATCTAGACTGAGTCCAAACATGCATTTGGTGTGATCCACGATCATGGAGCTACTGGGAAGGAAAAAGGACTGCCATCAGCCCAAGAATCATTGATACAGCATAAAGAAGACATTCTCCAACTTCCGGAAGACGTGCAGAAACCAAAAGAAGTGGCGGTAAAGCGTTGCAAAGCTCATCGATTCGGCCAGACGGCTGTAAACATAAGCAAACGATTGACAGATAAAGCTGCAAAGAGGACTGCAGAGCAAGGTATCCTTGCACTAGTACCAGTAAAACAGATCGGAATTCCAAAGTTGAAACCGAGATTATTATAATAAATTGGATGAGCAATTAGCAGAACAATTGGAAGCATCACAAAACACAGAGATGGTAGGTAACACCAGAAAAACAAGTAATAATAATAACAACCCCACAAGTTATGACAGAACTTGCAAAAGAAAAGCATGAGCAAACACATTAGGGTGTAGATGCTACGGTTTTGAGTTTAAAAGCATCTGTAGCGTGTGTAGGCATGACAAGAACAGTTAAACCCATGGTAGCTAAGTGTCCAATCTGTCCTAGAAATAATCCCCTGAACCAAAGGAAACCACCTTTAGGAGTAACAAAACAAAAAACTCTCCCGGAAATTATTAGCAAATTAAGTTTTCTGAGTTACCCAGACAAAATAGATATAGCAGTATTTGTTAGTGCTGATGGACAAGTTTTCTAGTTGGCCAGAAGCTTTCTCGTGCTGCACCAACAAAGCTAGAGTAGTAGTTAAGATGTTGCTGAAAGAAATAATACCAAGATTTAGAGTGCCAACAGGAATGTCCTCTGGGAGAGGACCACATTTTTTTGCAGAGGTAGTTCAACAAATTAATAAAATTTTGGGTATAAAATGGAACCTGCATATGCCCTAGAGACCACAATCAAGTGAAAATTTTGAGAAGATGAACCAAACACTGAACTGACATAGTGGAATATTATTGATCTAAGATGGAAGTATTGAGAAAATGATTATTTCAAAACTTCCAAAGGGGGGAAATGTAACCAAAGCGATGAAATCAACCAACCAGAGACGGTGTTCCATTACGGGAACACGGAGCGTACGAATCAGCGCATCTGTCGATCTGCATTTTAGTCCCTAGGCGATCGTTAATGTCAGCAGAACAACAGACAACGTGCTTCTGTCAGAAACGGATGACAAAACGCGGTTTCGTGTAGCGGACTGAGAAAACTAGCCAAGACTGCCAAGATTAAGAGCCAAGAAGGTAAAAGGCAATTCTGGCAGGGGGAGATTGCGACCACCGACTCACGGACCACCACCGAGCCTGCGCAGCGATTTACATACGGAACGAGCAAGTTTGTACCGATCAGTAGACAGGACGATAATGAATATGTATGAATACGTAAAATTTTGATCTACAAATTCTACGGGAAAGGTGTGTGAGGTACGCACGCCAGGAGGAGCGATCCCCCGTGCATCTGGCGCCGTGAATAAAGAACGCCTGCTCTTTAATACTAGATTGGTGTTGAATAGATATTTCCGATTTTACCGTGTTTTTTGGTAACAGTTTTGGCACCCCAGATGGGAACCTGCTTTTGAATCTCGACGGATCCGCAGGACCGTGGGACCTGCAGCCAGCCCCAAGGAATTCTTGGGGAGAGCTTCCGATCCCCAGGCCAGAGAATTCTGAGAAAGATCCCCTGGACTGAAGTAAACAAGGCATTCGTTTACGAAGAAACTTAGGTAGAATAATATGTGGCGTTAGCTTCCCACATAGGATAGGATAGTGGGTTTGAGTCCCACAGGCCTGCCCGTAAGGCGCGGCAAAAGCCACGCAGGGTTGGGGCCAAGAGGTACCTCGGTTGGTAAGTCTCTGCTAGGCGAAAGCCTGTGGAGCGGGACCCGAGGGTAGGGGGGTCTTCAACAGGGGGTTGAAGTCTCCAGGGATATCTAGCAGGGGGCTACAGATCCCAGTGAGACCTCTAACGGGGGTTGGAGTCCCTCTGACTACTATTTGTGATAGTGCACTATCACAACTGCTAGTCGACTGGGAGATGGGAGCATTTCTGAGTAAGAAACCTATCCCACAGAGAACACCTTTGGGATGTACTTTGAAGCACTGGAAAGACATCGGGGGTGATGACCCACTAACTCGGAAACCATTAATTGAATATTGCAATCATTGGTGCCCAACGTATCAATTGGAAGGTGGGCACGAATGGCCAGAACAGGAGACATTGCAATATCATACCATCTTGCAATTAATGTTGTTTTGTAAAAAGGGAAGGCAAATGGGAAGAAGTGGCATATGTTGATTTGTTCTTTACACTGTGGAATCATCCAGAGTGGCAGAAACAGCGTGAGATATGTCCACAGGATTCTACGGCAATGTTTCTGAAAAGAGGAAAATGTGGTGAGAACTTGAAGTGTTGCTCTACTTGTGATACTGGATACTTCACTTGATGGAACTGACAAGAAAATAGTATTGAATACAGCCAGAAGGCAGGTGCAGGGAGCACATGCTAACAGGAATTTACAGAGAACAACGAATAAGAATTTTCCATCTACAAATCCCGAGTGGGACCCTAATCAGCCAGGACCCAGGGGAATGTTGACTAGATGTCAGAGACAGATTTTATTTGGAGTAAGACATGCAATGCCAAAAGCCATAAATTTTGACCCATTTATTAAGTGAGACAAGAATTAAAGGAGTCCCCCCCTTCAGCCTTTATGGAAAGGCTGAAGGTGACCACCAGAAAATATACTCATTTGAACCCAGAAAAAAACAGAAAAAGCAATTCAGTTGGTCTCTATATTCATAAGACAATCAGCCCCAGATTGGGGGGGGTGGGGGGGGGGGAGTAAAGAAACCTTCAGAAACTAGAAGAACCTGAATCCAGAGATCTGGGTAAAATGCTTGAAGTAGCTTGGCATGAAGGAGACCAGAGGAATCAACCCTAGCTGAACACCTGGTTACACTGAAGCTAGGGAATGAAGAAATAGAATTTTTGGTAGATACGGGAGCCACTTCTTTGGTATTGAATACACGTAAAGAGAAAGTTGATCATAAACCAGTAGGTGTTGTTAGTGCGACAGGGCAAAGAAAAATTAGCCTTTCTTAGAGCCATTAAAGTTTAAATTGGAGAAGCAATGGGCAACTCACCAGTTTCTGTATATGCCTGAATGTCCACTGCCTCTGTTATGATGAGATCTATTAAGTAAATTAGATGCTCAAGTAACTTTTAAAGATGGAGAGATTAAATTACTAATACCAGAACAGAATCAAAAGCCACAGAGGCGAGAGCGTTTATGTTACAGGATTCCTCCAGGGAGGAACAGGTTCCCGAAGAAGTGGAAAACGTAGTAATTCCTTTGGTTTGAGCGAGCGGAGCTCCGGAGCGACCTAAGCGGGCAGAGCCGGTAAAAGTAACCTTAAAGCCTGGAGCCAAGCCGGTAAGACAAAAACAATACCGTATTAAGCGAGAGGCTCGAAAAGGATTAGAGAAGTTAATTATAAATTTGTTTCAGAATATGAGCTCTTAATAGAATGTGAATCAGAATATAGTACTCCTGTGCCGCCAGTAAAGAAATCTAGAGGCAAAGAGTATTAGCTGGTTCACGATTTAAGGGCTATATCTCAGGTGGTCCAAGATCTACATCCGGTAGTAGCTAATCCATACACTTTACTGACCTCTTTTAAAGGAGGAGCATAAATGGTTTACTGTACTAGATTTGAAGGATGCCTTCTTTTGCATACCTCCAGGCATAAAAAGTCAAAGCCTATTTGCTTTGGAATGGGAAAGCCCCACCACAGAATGAAAGACACAGCTAACATGGACCGTACTTCCACAAGGATTTAAAATTAGTCCTACGATATTTGGGACTCAGCTGGCAAGAAAAAAAATTAGAAATATAGAAATGTCTAGAAAAAACAGAACCCAGGGAGAGGCATATTGTTACAGAATGCAGACGACATTCTGATAGTGGCAGAAAGTAAAGAATAATGTTTTGAAATTTTTAAATTTTCTGGGCCAAGGAAGATGCGGAGTTTCCAGAAACAAAACCCAAATAGGAGAAGCAACAGCCATTTATTTAGGATTCGAAATATCTCAAAGACAAAGACAATTAGAAAGTGAAAAGAAAGAAACTATTTGTCAAATTCCCGAACCTTGCGGCCCGAAGGAACTGAGAGCTTTTCTGAAAATAGTGAAATAGCGTCAGCTCTGGATTCTGAACTACAGACTGTATGTAAAACCATTATATGAGGCACTGAAAGAATCAAAGGATAAATATTTAACCTGGACGCCCGGATGCCAAACGGCATTCAAAGAACTGAAAAGAGCCTCAGTGATGGCCCCTGCATTAGGCCTACCCGATTTCGCTAAACCTTTTGAGTTGTTTGTCCACGAAAGACAACATTTAGCCCTTGGAGTGCTGACACAGCGACTGGGAACCTGGAAGAGACCCGTGGGCTACTTCTCCAAACAACTCGACCACGTGAGTAAAAGATGGCCTGGATGTTTACGGGCAGTGGCAACAGCAGCGCTGCCGATCCAGGAAGCCCCAAAGTTAACAATGGGACAAAAGATGACAGTATGTGTCCCGCACATAGCGGTGACTGTTTTAGAACAAAAGGGGGGTCGTTGGCTATCCCTTAGCAGAATGTTGAAATATCAAGTTGTTCTGTTAGAACAAGACCATGTGGAATCGAAGACTACTGCTATACTGAATCCTGCTATGTTTTTAACAACAGAAAACCTTACGGACAATTTCGAACACGATCGCTTGCTAACTATTGAACAAGTCTATTCCAGCAGACCAGGCCTGAGACACAAACCTCTGGGAAAATCCTGATCTGGAGTTGTTTACAGATGGAAGCAGCTCTGGGCGAGAAGAGAATGGCCGGATATGCTGTCGTTATCACCGCCGAGGGAATGGAGTCAGGGGCGCTGCCTGCGAACACCTCAGCACAGAAAGCAGTATTGGTAGCGTTGAAGCGAGCTCTGCGAATGGCAGAAGGACGAAGGATAAATATCTAGACTGATTCCAAACATGCATTTGGTGTGATCCACGATCATGGAGCTACTGGGAAGGAAAAAGGACTGCCATCAGCCCAAGAATCATTGATACAGCATAAAGAAGACATTCTCCAACTTCCGGAAGACGTGCAGAAACCAAAAGAAGTGGCGGTAAAGCGTTGCAAAGCTCATCGATTCGGCCAGACGGCTGTAAACATAAGCAAACGATTGACAGATAAAGCTGCAAAGAGGACTGCAGAGCAAGGTATCCTTGCACTAGTACCAGTAAAACAGATCGGAATTCCAAAGTTGAAACCGAGATTATTATAATAAATTGGATGAGCAATTAGCAGAACAATTGGAAGCATCACAAAACACAGAGATGGTAGGTAACACCAGAAAAACAAGTAATAATAATAACAACCCCACAAGTTATGACAGAACTTGCAAAAGAAAAGCATGAGCAAACACATTAGGGTGTAGATGCTACGGTTTTGAGTTTAAAAGCATCTGTAGCGTGTGTAGGCATGACAAGAACAGTTAAACCCATGGTAGCTAAGTGTCCAATCTGTCCTAGAAATAATCCCCTGAACCAAAGGAAACCACCTTTAGGAGTAACAAAACAAAAAACTCTCCCGGAAATTATTAGCAAATTAAGTTTTCTGAGTTACCCAGACAAAATAGATATAGCAGTAGTTGTTAGTGCTGATGGACAAGTTTTCTAGTTGGCCAGAAGCTTTCTCGTGCTGCACCAACAAAGCTAGAGTAGTAGTTAAGATGTTGCTGAAAGAAATAATACCAAGATTTAGAGTGCCAACAGGAATGTCCTCTGAGAGAGGACCACATTTTTTTGCAGAGGTAGTTCAACAAATTAATAAAATTTTGGGTATAAAATGGAACCTGCATATGCCCTAGAGACCACAATCAAGTGAAAATTTTGAGAAGATGAACCAAACACTGAACTGACATAGTGGAATATTATTGATCTAAGATGGAAGTATTGAGAAAATGATTATTTCAAAACTTCCAAAGGGGGGAAATGTAACCAAAGCGATGAAATCAACCAACCAGAGACGGTGTTCCATTACGGGAACACGGAGCGTACGAATCAGCGCATCTGTCGATCTGCATTTTAGTCCCTAGGCGATCGTTAATGTCAGCAGAACAACAGACAACGTGCTTCTGTCAGAAACGGATGACAAAACGCGGTTTCGTGTAGCGGACTGAGAAAACTAGCCAAGACTGCCAAGATTAAGAGCCAAGAAGGTAAAAGGCAATTCTGGCAGGGGGAGATTGCGACCACCGACTCACGGACCACCACCGAGCCTGCGCAGCGATTTACATACGGAACGAGCAAGTTTGTACCGATCAGTAGACAGGACGATAATGAATATGTATGAATACGTAAAATTTTGATCTACAAATTCTACGGGAAAGGTGTGTGAGGTACGCACGCCAGGAGGAGCGATCCCCCGTGCATCTGGCGCCGTGAATAAAGAACGCCTGCTCTTTAATACTAGATTGGTGTTGAATAGATATTTCCGATTTTACCGTGTTTTTTGGTAACAGTTTTGGCACCCCAGATGGGAACCTGCTTTTGAATCTCGACGGATCCGCAGGACCGTGGGACCTGCAGCCAGCCCCAAGGAATTCTTGGGGAGAGCTTCCGATCCCCAGGCCAGAGAATTCTGAGAAAGATCCCCTGGACTGAAGTAAACAAGGCATTCGTTTACGAAGAAACTTAGGTAGAATAATATGTGGCGTTAGCTTCCCACATAGGATAGGATAGTGGGTTTGAGTCCCACAGGCCTGCCCGTAAGGCGCGGCAAAAGCCACGCAGGGTTGGGGCCAAGAGGTACCTCGGTTGGTAAGTCTCTGCTAGGCGAAAGCCTGTGGAGCGGGACCCGAGGGTAGGGGGGTCTTCAACAGGGGGTTGAAGTCTCCAGGGATATCTAGCAGGGGGCTACAGATCCCAGTGAGACCTCTAACGGGGGTTGGAGTCCCTCTGACTACTATTTGTGATAGTGCACTATCACAACTGCTAGTCGACTGGGAGATGGGAGCATTTCTGAGTAAGAAACCTATCCCACAGAGAACACCTTTGGGATGTACTTTGAAGCACTGGAAAGACATCGGGGGTGATGACCCACTAACTCGGAAACCATTAACTGAATATTGCAATCATTGGTGCCCAACGTATCAATTGGAAGGTGGGCACGAATGGCCAGAACAGGAGACATTGCAATATCATACCATCTTGCAATTAATGTTGTTTTGTAAAAAGGGAAGGCAAATGGGAAGAAGTGGCATATGTTGATTTGTTCTTTACACTGTGGAATCATCCAGAGTGGCAGAAACAGCGTGAGATATGTCCACAGGATTCTACGGCAATGTTTCTGAAAAGAGGAAAATGTGGTGAGAACTTGAAGTGTTGCTCTACTTGTGATACTGGATACTTCACTTGATGGAACTGACAAGAAAATAGTATTGAATACAGCCAGAAGGCAGGTGCAGGGAGCACATGCTAACAGGAATTTACAGAGAACAACGAATAAGAATTTTCCATCTACAAATCCCGAGTGGGACCCTAATCAGCCAGGACCCAGGGGAATGTTGACTAGATGTCAGAGACAGATTTTATTTGGAGTAAGACATGCAATGCCAAAAGCCATAAATTTTGACCCATTTATTAAGTGAGACAAGAATTAAAGGAGTCCCCCCCTTCAGCCTTTATGGAAAGGCTGAAGGTGACCACCAGAAAATATACTCATTTGAACCCAGAAAAAAACAGAAAAAGCAATTCAGTTGGTCTCTATATTCATAAGACAATCAGCCCCAGATTGGGGGGGGTGGGGGGGGGGGAGTAAAAAAACCTTCAGAAACTAGAAGAACCTGAATCCAGAGATCTGGGTAAAATGCTTGAAGTAGCTTGGCATGAAGGAGACCAGAGGAATCAACCCTAGCTGAACACCTGGTTACACTGAAGCTAGGGAATGAAGAAATAGAATTTTTGGTAGATACGGGAGCCACTTCTTTGGTATTGAATACACGTAAAGAGAAAGTTGATCATAAACCAGTAGGTGTTGTTAGTGCGACAGGGCAAAGAAAAATTAGCCTTTCTTAGAGCCATTAAAGTTTAAATTGGAGAAGCAATGGGCAACTCACCAGTTTCTGTATATGCCTGAATGTCCACTGCCTCTGTTATGATGAGATCTATTAAGTAAATTAGATGCTCAAGTAACTTTTAAAGATGGAGAGATTAAATTACTAATACCAGAACAGAATCAAAAGCCACAGAGGCGAGAGCGTTTATGTTACAGGATTCCTCCAGGGAGGAACAGGTTCCCGAAGAAGTGGAAAACGTAGTAATTCCTTTGGTTTGAGTGAGCGGAGCTCCGGAGCGACCTAAGCGGGCAGAGCCGGTAAAAGTAACCTTAAAGCCTGGAGCCAAGCCGGTAAGACAAAAACAATACCGTATTAAGCGAGAGGCTCGAAAAGGATTAGAGAAGTTAATTATAAATTTGTTTCAGAATATGAGCTCTTAATAGAATGTGAATCAGAATATAGTACTCCTGTGCCGCCAGTAAAGAAATCTAGAGGCAAAGAGTATTAGCTGGTTCACGATTTAAGGGCTATATCTCAGGTGGTCCAAGATCTACATCCGGTAGTAGCTAATCCATACACTTTACTGACCTCTTTTAAAGGAGGAGCATAAATGGTTTACTGTACTAGATTTGAAGGATGCCTTCTTTTGCATACCTCCAGGCATAAAAAGTCAAAGCCTATTTGCTTTGGAATGGGAAAGCCCCACCACAGAATGAAAGACACAGCTAACATGGACCGTACTTCCACAAGGATTTAAAATTAGTCCTACGATATTTGGGACTCAGCTGGCAAGAAAAAAAATTAGAAATATAGAAATGTCTAGAAAAAACAGAACCCAGGGAGAGGCATATTGTTACAGAATGCAGACGACATTCTGATAGTGGCAGAAAGTAAAGAATAATGTTTTGAAATTTTTAAATTTTCTGGGCCAAGGAAGATGCGGAGTTTCCAGAAACAAAACCCAAATAGGAGAAGCAACAGCCATTTATTTAGGATTCGAAATATCTCAAAGACAAAGACAATTAGAAAGTGAAAAGAAAGAAACTATTTGTCAAATTCCCGAACCTTGCGGCCCGAAGGAACTGAGAGCTTTTCTGAAAATAGTGAAATAGCGTCAGCTCTGGATTCTGAACTACAGACTGTATGTAAAACCATTATATGAGGCACTGAAAGAATCAAAGGATAAATATTTAACCTGGACGCCCGGATGCCAAACGGCATTCAAAGAACTGAAAAGAGCCTCAGTGATGGCCCCTGCATTAGGCCTACCCGATTTCGCTAAACCTTTTGAGCTGTTTGTCCACGAAAGACAACATTTAGCCCTTGGAGTGCTGACACAGCGACTGGGAACACTGGGAACCTGGAAGAGACCCGTGGGCTACTTCTCCAAACAACTCGACCACGTGAGTAAAAGATGGCCTGGATGTTTACGGGCAGTGGCAACAGCAGCGCTGCCGATCCAGGAAGCCCCAAAGTTAACAATGGGACAAAAGATGACAGTATGTGTCCCGCACATAGCGGTGACTGTTTTAGAACAAAAGGGGGGTCGTTGGCTATCCCTTAGCAGAATGTTGAAATATCAAGTTGTTCTGTTAGAACAAGACCATGTGGAATCGAAGACTACTGCTATACTGAATCCTGCTATGTTTTTAACAACAGAAAACCTTACGGACAATTTCGAACACGATCGCTTGCTAACTATTGAACAAGTCTATTCCAGCAGACCAGGCCTGAGACACAAACCTCTGGGAAAATCCTGATCTGGAGTTGTTTACAGATGGAAGCAGCTCTGGGCGAGAAGAGAATGGCCGGATATGCTGTCGTTATCACCGCCGAGGGAATGGAGTCAGGGGCGCTGCCTGCGAACACCTCAGCACAGAAAGCAGTATTGGTAGCGTTGAAGCGAGCTCTGCGAATGGCAGAAGGACGAAGGATAAATATCTAGACTGATTCCAAACATGCATTTGGTGTGATCCACGATCATGGAGCTACTGGGAAGGAAAAAGGACTGCCATCAGCCCAAGAATCATTGATACAGCATAAAGAAGACATTCTCCAACTTCCGGAAGACGTGCAGAAACCAAAAGAAGTGGCGGTAAAGCGTTGTAAAGCTCATCGATTCGGCCAGACGGCTGTAAACATAAGCAAACGATTGACAGATAAAGCTGCAAAGAGGACTGCAGAGCAAGGTATCCTTGCACTAGTACCAGTAAAACAGATCGGAATTCCAAAGTTGAAACCGAGATTATTATAATAAATTGGATGAGCAATTAGCAGAACAATTGGAAGCATCACAAAACACAGAGAGATGGTAGGTAACACCAGAAAAACAAGTAATAATAATAACAACCCCACAAGTTATGACAGAACTTGCAAAAGAAAAGCATGAGCAAACACATTAGGGTGTAGATGCTACGGTTTTGAGTTTAAAAGCATCTGTAGCGTGTGTAGGCATGACAAGAATAATTAAACCCATGGTAGCTAAGTGTCCAATCTGTCCTAGAAATAATCCCCTGAACCAAAGGAAACCACCTTTAGGAGTAACAAAACAAAAAATTCTCCCGGAAATTATTAGCAAATTAAGTTTTCTGAGTTACCCAGACAAAATAGATATAGCAGTATTTGTTAGTGATGATGGACAAGTTTTCTAGTTGGCCAGAAGCTTTCTCGTGCTGCACCAACAAAGCTAGAGTAGTAGTTAAAATGTTGCTGAAAGAAATAATACCAAGATTTAGAGTGCCAACAGGAATGTCCTCTGGGAGAGGACCACATTTTTTTGCAGAGGTAGTTCAACAAATTAATAAAATTTTGGGTATAAAATGGAACCTGCATATGCCCTAGAGAACACAATCAAGTGAAAATTTTGAGAAGATGAACCAAACACTGAACTGACATAGTGGAATATTATTGATCTAGGATGGAAGTATTGAGAAAATGATTATTTCAAAACTTCCAAAGGGGGGAAATGTAACCAAAGCGATGAAATCAACAACCAGAGACGGTGTTCCATTACGGGAACACGGAGCGTACGAATCAGCGCATCTGTCGATCTGCATTTTAGTCACCAGGCGATCGTTAACGTCAGCAGAACAACAGACAACGTGCTTCTGTCAGAAAAGGATGACAAAACGCGGTTTCATGTAGCGGACTGAGAAAACTAGCCAAGACTGCCAAGATTAAGAGCCAAGAAGGTAAAAGGCAATTCTGGCAGGGGGAGATCGCGACCACCGACTCACAGACCACCACCGAGCCTGCGCAGCGATTTACATACGGAACGAGCCAGTTTGTACCGATCAGTAGACAGGACGATAACGACTATATACGAGTATGTAAAATCTTGATCTACAAATTCTACGGGAAAGGTGTGTGAGGTACGCACGCCAGGAGGAGCGATCCCTCGTGCATCCGGCACCGTGAATAAAGAACGCCTGCTCTTTAATACTCGATTGGTGTTGAAGAGATATTTCCGATTTTACCGCGTTTTTCGGTAACACAGGGAGTCAGACCAAGAGAGCCAGAGAAAGACACAATACCGACAGGCTACAGGACAGAGCAGGAGGAATGAAAGAACACTGAGCCAGAGCCAGGCAGAGAGAGGCGGAGAAAGAACAAGTAGCCACAGGCTACAGGACAGAGAGAGGGAGGACTGAAAAGACGGGGAGGCAGGGAGCCACTCAGAGCGAGATGGAGAAAGAGGGGGGGGGGTGCAAAAAAAAAAACTAAAAAAAATTTTGCAGCAGGTAAGGAAAGAGAGGGGGCCGGGGGAGAGACAGGGAGGGCCCAGGACGCACAAGAGAGGCAACGGGGCCCCAGTGGCCCAGGACTCACCGCGACTCTCGCTCTCAGCGCTGCTGGCACAATTTAGCCGTTCAGATGCTTCTTTCCCCTCCTCTCCGCCCTGCCTCTTCTGCAGCTCCAGACTCTAGGCCGTCCTCCACCTGAAGAGAATACAAGGGTGTCTCACAGCTCTTACGAGATGAGGCTTCCTAGGCACGTAGCGTAGCCTAGCTCGCTCGTGCCGGAGCTGGGGGCAGGAGCACGGGGCAAGGGGGGCCAGGGGAGGCTGAGGGGGAGCTCTGGTGAGCTGGGGAGTCGGCTATCTTCTGCACCCTGGGCAGGGGGAAAAGGTCATCCTCCTCCTCCTCCTTTCCCTCTTCCCTTCTATCAGCTCCTGGGTAACTCCTGGGGCTGCCCTCACCCGCTCGCCTTTAGCATACCAGAAGCCTGCCTCGGCAGGTCGTTTGAAGCTTCCCATCCCACCAGCCCCAGTAGTGCAGGCACACAAGGAGACACCCCTGCACCCACCAAAGGGGCTCGCTCACCTCGCCGGCAGCCCTAGGCCTCACCCGACACAGGGAATCGTGTCCGACACACCACCACGCTGCAGCAGGAGCGGAGGAGGCCTTTCCTTACCAGGAAGCAGCAACGAGCACGGCGGCATCACCTCGCAGGCACCGCAGCATCGCAGGGCTGTCACCTGCGGAGAGAGCAATGGGGATCACAGGGACGCCACCGCGCGTGCGCGGCTCCCGGGCTCAGTACCCAACTCTGGTCGCTGGGCAGCAGCATTATCTGAATTACTCTTCTCGATTAATACCATCCAGAAACCGTAACTTGGCTGCATCCACAGAGCTTCTATTCCTCTGCACCTTTCCCCCTCGCAGCCCCAGCAGCACCGTTCATTGCCTCTGCACCAAACAGCAAAGCGTCTCGAGCATTTCAGTCCTTTCCTCTCGACTGCTTAAAAAAATCTGGTGCTTGCTACTGTCCATGCCACTGCCCGCCCCCCCCCCCATGCCCGAGGGAGGAGAAGCAGCACAGCAAACCTGGGGAACAAGGTTGGGTCCCCCACCCCCGCAGAATAAGCCCCAGGAACTGCTTGTAGGCATGTGGCATCAGGGTTGTGATAGGGTTTTGTTTTGGTTTTCTTTTTTTTCCCTGCCTTCTTTACATAATGTATTAATTGGGGTTGCTTTTCCAAACTACTGAGTTCTGTGGGGACTTTTTGTGCTTTTACCCTACAAAAAATGGTCATTTTCACTTTCGGTTTTGTGCATGAGAATGGTTGGTGGGTGCTTTTAGGTGGTTGTTCCTTCCCCACCACCACCCTTTTTTTCCCTTTCCAGCTGCACAAATCCAGCTGGAGTTGGCTTTCCCAGAAGCCCCAAGTTGTTTTCTTTCCACCAGAATTCTTTCTGTTTTTTTCACCCCCCATTGCAGACCCAGAGTCAGGGGGTTTGAGGTATTTTTGTGCCCAGGCAGCAGCTCCCAGGCTGCATAAGCAGCCCCACAGGGGGAAGTCCCCGTTTGAGGGAATCGGCCCCAAATTGGGATGGGAAAGTGAAGACAAGGGAAAAAAAAACCTGAACAACCTGAAAAAGAACACCTACTCCAGCCCACCAAGCACCGGTCACCTTGCCTGACTCACCTCCAGGGCCCAGATCACGCTCGGCTCATCGCTTAGCGCCCTCGGATCACAAAAAAAAAGAGTAAAACCCATAATGGAGCCCTATAGCCATCAGTCACATCTTCCCTCCAGTACTACACAGACTCACCTTCTTCCAGCGCTCCCCTGGGCTCTCCTCCGTTGCCCTGCACGACTCATCCACCTGCACCTGGAAAAACAGTGTTACTGAACAAGTCACCTGGAGGCACAGCAACAGCTTAACCATTCCACAGCTCTTGCGCCCCCGTAGGAATACCATCTAGAGCCCAACTACAGCCTGCCGTTAAAGGAAATGCGTTAAATCAAACGTTAAGCCCTCGCACGTACAAGCCGGAACAGCAAACACACGGCACGCTCGCGCACCCAGGGCGCAGCCCGACGGAGGTCCACGGGCACCTCGCCGGTCTGATGCGGAGCCGCCCAGCATCCCTGCGAGCACAGCTGCAGGCGCAACAGCAGTTTCACCTACACCCATCTCAGCGCGCAGCGCTTCTGAAGCTTTAAGCTGAAAGCCCTACCTTGACCCTTGGCCACACTAGAAGCGAGCCGTGGCTAGGACTCCACAGAAACACAGCAACACAAATTGCACACCCACAGCGGCGACAGCCTTGCAGCTATTTAGACCAGGAACAACAGAGAAAAGTAAAACAGCTTCATCACCCGCACAGGAAAAGCAGCAGACGGAGACAAAGGGTCAGCATTCACAGCCCTTACAGAGCACAGGCGTTCTCTCTCCTTCCACTCCTAAACCCATCCCCACTTAGGTCTAAATATCGCAGCCCTGCTGGGGCAATATCGAGAGCGGGGAACAAGAGCCCTGCCGCCGGCCGTTTGTGCGGCAGGACACAAAAACAGAGGGACATGTTTTGCCACACACAACCCTGAATCTCCTGAAAATTTATGTTTACCAAAAATAGCCATTTGGAACATATTCCCAAAAACATTCGGCAATGAAACGCTTACGTGCTTGACACCCGCACATTTTTGGGGAACTTGCTATTTGCTTCCTGGTTTTGCTGGTCTTCCCTCAGAAGTTCTACCTGCAGCCAAGTTATTCCCACCCGCCCGACCGGTTCAACCATTCACCTTCCTGGTATTACCAGCACATTGACACAGGCGAGGAACTTAACTGCTCTTCTAAAACTATCCAAATGACAATCACAGCCCTGAAAGAGGAGTGGAAGAGAAGAAAAGGAGAGATCAGGCAGCAAAGATGCCCTGCAGGCTGCTGCCAGCCAACACTGCACTCTTTTGTTAAAGCCACCCCACCCCCCCAAACGCAAAAAAAAAGCCCCATGACTTTGTGGAGTGCGGTTTTTTTTTCTTTTCCGCAGTCCTTCTGGAGCTCATCCCTGTCTCAGCATCTTGTCTTGTCAGAGCATGAAGATGCAGATGATCTGTATCCCGACGACATCTGCATGGGATGAATACATTTTCAGAAATAGACCAGATCTGTGAGACTCCTGTCACCTTTGTGGTTTTAATAATCATAACTCAATTTTGTCGACTGACACACTTGTGAGAACTAACTTTGAAACTTAGCCTCTCCTTGGGGAAAAAAACGTGTTAGACACCAAATGAAACTGATTCAGAGCTCCGAACCACGATGGAGCCGATAGAGCTGCTGTGACTTAGTTTGTATGATTAATTAATTGGTTAATAACTATCCTAAGCAGCACAGAAAGAAGAGCTGGACCCAAAGAGGGTGCGCTACGCTGGATCCAAAAAGCACCCTTCCTCCAGAGACCCGCCTCAGGTGGCGAGTTCGCTCTGGTGCATGCCGGCCTCCCGAACTTCGGGGTCCGATGTGACCGGACCCCCACCTCCGGGGAGGGTCCGCGTACCCTGCCCAACCCCTGCTTTCCCCTGCAGCCCCCAATGCCCCCACCCCACCCCAACCCCCCAGCCTGCACAAGCAGCCAAACCGGCTTCTGCTTTTGGCCCCCAAACCAGCTCACTTTGGGACCGTTTCTGAGCCAAAAAGCCCAGCTGCTGAGCCTGTTCTCAAGTCCCAAAAATGCAGCACTCGACCTCTGCTCCTCAGCCCCAAACCACACGACTTAGTCCCCTCGGTCAGGCCCTCAAAACGCACGACTCGATCTGTTTCAGGGCCCCGGCGTCAGCCACAGGAGCCTGCTCTCACGGCCCAGGAACAGAAGAGCTGCGCTCTCCCCGCTCAGGGACCAAACCAGCTGAGCCTGGCTGCGTCCCGGCCCCCTCCGCAGTCCCCACGGGCAACGCTCAGGGCCGCGGAGAGCGCAGCCACCCCGCAGCCCCGCACCCCCACGGCCCACGCGGGCACTGTCGGGGAGGCCTCGGGAACTGAACTGCGCGGGCCCGGCCCCGCACCCCGGCGGGGCAGCCCAGCGCCGGCCCGGCAGCGCTTTCCTCCTGCTCTCGCAGGCCTCGTTTCCCCGGCACCGCCGGGCCCGCACCCCAACCCCACAGGGGGCCGGGCCCAGCCCGCCTCCAGCAAACCGCGGCGGCAGCAGCCGGGGTCCCTGCCTGCCTCGCGGCCAAGGGGGGACCCGCCCGGCACCGCAGGGGCCCCCGCCGGGGTCGCCGCCGCCGCCCGACCCCGACGAGGAGCAGCCGAGAGCCGGGTGGGGCTGCCCCTACTTCCCCACGGCCGGGCACGGGCTCGGCCCCAAAACCCAACCACCGACCCACGACAGCGCTCGGCCCGGGGCCGCTGCTGCCCGCAACCCCCCCCCCCCCCGGGGACTCCGCGGACCGGGAGACCCCACAGCCGAAACCCGCCGACCCACAGCGCGCCCAGCCACGCACGCGGCTCCTCACCTGCCCCCCGGCGCGGCTCCGGCTGCCCCACGGCCCGGCACGGAGCCGAACCCGGCCACCGGACCATCCGCCGCCCCCCCGCAACCCCCGGACGCTCCGGGCCGGTTCTCGTCCCTTTTCGCTCCGACGCCTCGAGCCGAGCCGGCCCCGCTCCTCCGAGCTACCGGCGGTGCCCGCTCTGCTGCTCGGGGCCGGGCCCTGTTCTCACCCAGCCGCGAGAAGCCGCCCCGGGGTCTCCTCGGTGCGTCCAGCCCCGTGCCGTGCCGGAGCGGGGAGAGCCGGGTACGAGCGCGGAGCCCTGGGGCAGGGGTTGCCCCAGTGCCGCCGACGGTGTGGGGGTGTGTGTCGTCGTCCCCCGCCCCACGCGGGGGGCGCACACACGGTACACCCGCGGGCAGGGGCATCCCCGGGGAGCCGTGCGGCCGGGCTGCGCCGTAGGAGGGGAAGGTGATGTTGGTTTCCCATTTTCCCCGCAGCCTGATCCTCCCCCCTCCCCCGTACTGACTTGCCCCCCCCGCCCACCCCTTCCCGCGCGTTACAGTCCGCGAAAAAGCTTTTAACCACCCCATCGACAACACTCCCTTTATCCCTCTTCCAGCAGCAGCAGCAGCAGCAGCGAGAGATTAAGCCAACTGCAGCAGAGAGGAGGAAGGCAAGGAGAGCCTTTTCAAGCAAGGGCAGGACAAAAATGCACGGCGTGGACAGGCACAGGAGAGGCTGCGTTATCTGGAAAGCACAACACCTACCCAAGGGCAGAAAATAAGGAACGAATCGTTTGCAAGGAGCTGCAGCAGACAGGTCACCTTTTTCTTTATTGCTCTCCTGCCCTTTGTTATCCAAAGCGATAGGCATCACCACCGGGCAGAAAATAGCTGCCTAGATTTACACGGACAACCAGAAACAATCAAGCCACCCAGGAAAAAGTTCACAGCAGAGGTATAACACATCAGCAGCTAAAACATTTGTTACGCAGGCACAACCAGGCACTAAACAAAGGCTTTCCAACATTGGAGATCTAGAACAGGTAGACATTAGCACAGAAGCGCAAGGGGCTCCGTCACCCTGCGCAAATCTCCCCGTGCCTACACACGCACACGTTCAGAAGTTTTTTATCAGAAAACGCCTGACTGAGCCATTTGCCACAGTCACGAGACTCACGACATGACACACGAGGTGGGCCCAGAGTTTTAAGGCAAAAATACCTCCCCCGCCCCCCACCCGAGATCTTTCAGGCTCCAGACCTGCCATCTCCCCGCACCAAACCTCCCCGGCCAAAGGGTTTCAGGTGGCCCAAAACACAGTACACAGAAAATAAAAGGGGAAAGCCCTACATTGTGCAAAAGCGAACGATGCCCGACCAGGGCTTCTCTGCGGGGCCCGAGCTCGGCACGGAGCCCCCCCCCGGCACGAGCCCGGCCCCGGGGCCGGCACGGAGGAGCCAGCCCCCCCCCGGCACGAGCCCGGCACGGAGGAGCCAGCCCCCCCCCGGCACGAGCCCGGCCCCAGGGCCGGCACGGAGGAGCCAGCCCCCCCCCGGCACGAGCCCGGCCCCGGGGCCGGCACGGAGGAGCCAGCCCCCCCCTCCCCCGCCCGGCCCCGGGGCCGGCGCGACGGAGCTCCCCCCGCCCGGCACCGAGCCCGGCCCGGGCCGGCGACGGAGGCCCCCCCCGCCCGGCCCAGGGTCGGGCCCGCACGGAGCCCCCCCCACCCCCGGCCCACACGGAGCCCCCACCGCTGCCCGAACTCACCCACCAGCGCTCTCCGGCCCCCGGCTACGGCCGCGCTGCTCTCTCAGGCGGCTGCCGCAGACGAGGATCGGGAGCCGCCAGGCCTCCACGAGTCCCGAGGGGATGCCGGCCACCGCAGGGGATGGCTGCCTGCGGCCGGACTGCCGCGGCGCTCCCCGCCCAGCTCCGAGCAGTCTCCGCCGGCCACGGGCTTCCCACGCCGGGCCGCAGAGGGGCCCCGGCACCGCAAAGAGACCCCTCGCGACCCGGCCGCCCCACGCACCTCTCCCACCTCCGCTCCGCCGCGCACGCGCCACCGGAAGCCCGGGCCCCGCGGGGCGGCCCTTAGAGGGCGGCCGGAAGGACCGGCCCCCACCGGCCCCGCCCCCGCGCCGGACCGCCCCCGCGCCCAGCCGGTGAGCGCCAGCGCCCCCTGCTGGCCGGGCCGCGCTCAGCTCGCGAGGGCGCCGAGGGCCGGGCGGGGCGGGACGCGCCGGCTCGGGGCCGGCTCCTTTCGGGGCGAGCGGGCGAGCGAGAGACCCCTGCGGGCCCCGGTCACGGCCGGGCAGAGCCGCGCGCCCTCCGGGAGCGGCTGAACGGGGCTGCCGCTCGTGACACGTACCGAGCCGTCCGCGACGGGAGCGAGCAGAGGAGGAAGGGGCCGGCGGCCGCGGGGCCCTGCCCGCAGGCACGGGGGGGGGGGGTGCGGGCTGGGGCCCGTGGGGCCGCCCTGCTGGGTCGCTGCCCTGCGCCGCACCGCGCTGGGGGCTGGGGCCCGACCGGCGCCGGGGGACCGGGGGCAGCCACGAGCAGGGGGCCTGAGCTTAGCCACGGCCTGCAAAACACCCCGCAGCGTGAGACGCTGCGAGGCCAAGGTGGTCCTTGGCAATGGGGGCGCCTGGGCTCGGCCTCCGCCGTACCCGTCCTGGGTCTGCGTGGCGTTCCAGGGGAACGGTGTTCTCCTTGTGCGGAAGGTGGGCTGGCCGTTCGGCCGTGCCCCGGCCGTTACCGATACTGCCAGAGGCGCTCGCACGCTCTGGCCCGTTACTGCTGCGGTACCGCGCCGTAGCCGAAAGAAGAGGTGTTGTGTTTTCTCACAGAAAAGCCTCCTACGGTCAGTGGAAGAAATAACCTCCTTCCGTGGCACTGACTCTTTTCGTCCAGTCCATAGCCGGCTTTCGGCTTTTGTCTTTACAGCATTCAGTTTGCTTTCTGCCAAGCTTTCTACCTGCTGTGAAACATTTGGATGTTTTTTTCCTGTTGCTTTTTTTCCCCCCTACTTGCTCCACAACTCCCACACCAACCACCCAGCGCGGCTCGCCTTTCAGCCCCCAGACCCAGGAGCCTTGCCCTGGGACGGCCCGTACATGTCAGCAGAGTTGTTCCAGCTCTCACCCTGTCCCTACCCAGCTGAGGACGTCTGTGTCCGTGAGAGACACCCAGACACTGCCCCTGCAGCGTGGCAGTCCCCTGCCCCGTCAGTGAAAACTGCGGCAATATCGGCTAAGTTTAAAAGCGTCGGCAGGAGGTGCAGAATACGTAAATAAAGCGGCGGTTGGCTGCCGGGTACGGGTGCGATATAAATACATTTTGTTTACAGGCCTTCGTGCCTATTCAGCGTTGAACGGCACCGCAGCCCACCCACCCCGGGGCTCACGGGGCTCGGAGAAGGGTCTCTCCAAGGGCACAACCTAAGGCAGCGCAGGAAGCCCAGCTGCCACGCTCCCAGTCGCTACGGGACGCTTGCTTACAGCTACACCGACGAGGGTGCGGATGAGGCTGGAACTAGCAGAAATGCTGACTCTTCTGGCCTTTTATTTGTGGAAGGCACAGCGCGCGAGCCTCGGCGGCTCACAGGAGAAGCGTGCGGCGCTGCCGGACTCTCATTCTCAGCTCACGTACTACTGCCAAAGCTCCTGCCCTGTGCTGTGCCAGATGCCGGCTGGCGTGAGCACCTGGGCTCCTGAGGGACCCCCTTGTCCTGAGAGCCAGAGGTACTCGCTTCCCTTTGCATGAGGCCTGTAGGAGATAGACCCTGCAATTTAAAAAATCTGTATCAAACGTGGCAGACTCAAAGGGGGGCATTTTAAAAAAGGCAGGTTTGTTTTCTTTTTTAACTTTACGATCTACAGCCTAGCAAAGAGCTCCCTTTCAGTGTCAGTCGCTTGGCCTTCTCCCCTACTGACGAGGTCCCAGCCTCCCGGTGAGATCTCGCTGGAGATATTCTCAGTTTCCCTCAGGTACGGGGCTGCCCTGGCCCGAGGCCAGCGAAGAAGCTGACTTTGCCCGTGCCTGAATCAGCAACACGTCCAGCAGGCGACTTGCAGAGCCCAGGGAACGCTCGTAAAGAGGTTTGGGGGTGGGCCGCGCCACATCTGCGGCATCGGCCGTGGGAAAGGACCGGCGCAGTAAAGCAGGTGGGTGAAACCGCGGTCCGCGCCAATACGTGCTGCTGCCTGGGGCATCGCTTTGCTGCGGGTCAAGTCAGATGCTCTCTGTAAGAGTCAGTCAGGGCAAAGGCAGCAGCAGATGTCTTTTCTGCTCATTTTAACAAAGGCTGGACGGAGCCCATAGAGGAAGGCACTACGCGTCTTGCTGGGTCTGTTTGCCTGCCTTCTCGTAAGCCGTCGCGGAAACTTGCACGAGCAAAGCCTGTGCAAGCTGATGACAGCCACGCACGGTTGAAGAGGGAGCAGACGGTGAGAGCAGAGGTGCGCGCTCAGGCTGTGCGCTGGAAGCTAATGCTAATGCTGCAAAATAAAGAGTGGATTTTCTTTTTTGGGTTTAGGTGAGCGCTAAACATGACATGTGCGTGTGTGCGTGTGTCTCTCGCAGGTTTTTGTCATACACCCCACCCCCCCGCCCCAAAAAAACCACCCGCACATGCCACGCGTTAAACAGTGGTTTTCCATTGTACTTAGACGTGCTTACATAGGTGTGTTGGTTTTTTCTTTTTTAATGCAGAAACAGCAATACGATAGATTTAATACAGCTAGCAATTAGATGGGTGTAGCTTTAGAGCGTCGGCTGTTTACAAAGCAACTGCACACCTTCTTTAACTCACAGTTTAAACAGGTAAACTTGCAGTGCATCACACGTGCTTTGTACAGTCACGGTCCACACGGCAGGCCAGATGCTTCCCCCTGCCTTGTCCTTGTTCCCCCGACTCCGACGGGACCGCCGAGGCCACCCTGGGGACAGCGCCGCTTTCTAGCAGCTGGGTTGCTTGCCTGGATGCCCCACAGACAAACAGTCATTTCCCCGCTGAACCTCTTCTCAAATATTTTCCTAGCCCTGCAGGCCCCAGGTCCTTTGGTTCATATTTCCTTTTTTCCGGGCTTGATGCACAGGACCGACGATTTCCAGAAACAGAGGCTGATTCAGTCCAGGCTAAACATTCTCTGACCTAAACCAAACTGCCTTCGAAGAGATAGCTGTACTGTAGGCACCACCTCGGGAACAGAAGTTGCCCTGTCATTAAAAAAAAAAAAAAGAAGAAAAACAAGGCATTTCAGGCTGAGGAGGCTGAACGGTGTGCTGGGGGCAGTGGGGGGTTGGAAAGAAACAGTTCAGACGATTAGAGTGAGCTTAGCATTGCAAAGCGTGCCATTATTTTTAATTCGGCAGTCAGAAGAAAATAGATTCTGACACTGATTTCCTGTGTGCTGCGGGAGTTCTCTCCTCAGCATTCCTGTGCACCATTTTACTTTTGTGTCCCGTCCGCTTCGCTTTTGCGCTGTAGCTCTCCGGTTCTAGCTACGCTTCCCACCACCCCCATTACGCTTTGACAAGCCCAGCTCTCACTGTGCTTCCCTTCCCTTCCCTTCCCGTATGCGCGTGCAGGGAAAAGCCCGCGCGTCTGCCACTACAGGACACGCTCTGGGGGGCAGGAGAGATGACGACGCTCCCTGACAGAGGACACAGCTGAGGGGCGGTCCGCCGGGGCCGGGGAGATGGCAGCACCTTCCCTCAGCTGCCCCATCCGAGCACAGGTGCAGGTGCGCACTGAGGAGAGACAAGCAGGCAGGAGCCGCAGAGCGAGAGAGAAAATAAAATTCACGGGTGGGTGCTACTTGCGTCTCATTTTTAGCGCAAGACATTAATTCTCAGCACATTCTTGGAGCTGCCCCTTTGGGACTCACGGAGAAGAGGGAGGTTGGCCACGCGGTGCAGCCCAGCTCTGCTTCCCCTAAATGGTTTTACTGTTCAGGTGTTGCCCTAATCTGGCCGGTACCCCCGCAAAGAGTTTGGGATTTCTGCTGCCTCTCCGGGCCAGCCACAGACCCTGACTTCATCGCAGCGAATGACCCTGCACTCGTCAGAGCGGTTGCCGAGTCACATCCCGCTGCCTTCCCTGCAGAACTGGAGACCCTTTTTCAGCCCTTGCCCCCTCTTCTCTCAGCTCGTCGCCCGTCCCTTTACCAGTGCCGGCACCGATCCTGCCTCCAGCTCGCCCTGTCCCCACCTGCGAGCGCCCAACAGGAGCTAAATGTCTCCTCAAGGATGCACGGAAGAGACGCGCAGGTAACCCAGCACAGACCCCCTGCAAACATCTTCTTTCCATTTGCTTTCCTCTCCTGACACGAAGGGATGACTTAGGAAAAGCGTACTGCTCGCATTTCACCCGCACCGCTTCTACTTTCACTCTCGCTCTCCTTGGCAGTAATTAATAGCGGTGGCTGGGGGGGCTGGGGCATTCCCCCAAAGCGGCTGCGGTTACATCCGGGCGGTTGTGGCACTCCATTAGCTTTGTAATTTTTAAATCTAAATCTTCTGGAATTGTTAGTTCTGGTCAGGAATCACCCGTACCTGCAAATTTTCTTAATAGCTACGCTTGAACCCAGCCACTGTTTAACAGCTCACCTTTATTTCTCTTCATTTAAGAACCCAAAGCTTCGTTTACTGCTTGGGTTGGAAGCAGGAGCTGTCGCTGCCTCCGAACTTTCTAACAGCCCTGTTACAATTTCAGTACTACCCGCTCCCGATTTAGCTTTCCGGGTCGATTTTCATTCTAGATTCTAAAATTTCCTTATTTTGTTTCTGATCAGGAGTCATTAATGCCTGCAGTTGATTTAATAACGGCTGCATTTAGACTGAGCTATTAATGACTCGCAACTCTATTTATGGCATAAAAAAGGACTGCCTTTATTTTTTTTAATTACAGATTAGGAATAATGACTGCCTGGTTTGTTCAGTAATAGCTGCGATTAAATTGAGTCACGACTCCTCCCTAAATAATATGTGTTTATTTGCACTCTAACAATTTAACCTCCCCTTCACTGGTCAGGGGCACCGACAAGTGCCCGCGCGTACCTCCGCGCCCCCTGCGCCGGCTCCCCAGGGAGCAGCCTCGTACCCTGACCAGAGTCTGCAGCGGCCCGTTGTCGGCCCAGCTCCTCGCCCTCGAGCGGCGGATCCGCTGCTGCCCAGAGGGGACGGAAACGGCGCGGGGTAAATGATAATGTGAAATGATAAACGAATAAAATGATCTCACAAGGGGGAAGAAAACCAGCAAAGCAAAAACCAAACCCCAAACAGAACACCATACCACTAAACCGCCTCACCGCCCCCTCAGCGCCCAAAACAGCATCCCGGGAGAAAAAAAGCAAAGCAGGCCACAAGGGACCTTTCTAGTACAGCTGCTGCCAAAGAGCGCCAAGCTCTGGAAGCCTTACCTCAGGCAACGCCTCCGCTTCTCTAAACGCCAGAGCACGCCTGCCCGGGGGGCTGAGACAGCCCCAGAGCTGCGACCGCCCGAGGGAACACGGGAGCCCCGGCGCCAGAGGAGCCCGGGGGCAGCGAGAGCTGCCCGAGCCCCGGCTGGGGCTCTTCGACCCCCGGGCCCCGCCCCCGCCCTTCCCACAGCGCCCCGCGAAAGGGGCGGGCCGAGCCCCCCGAGGGGGGAAGGCCCCGGGAGCCGTACGGGAGCCGCCTGGAGCTCCCGGCGCGGGAGGGGGGGGGAGAGAAAACACCCAAACCGAGCCCCCCCCCGAGCGGAGCAAACACAGGCTCGGGCCGTTGCTAGGGGGCTGGGCCTGTCGCTAAGGGGAGAGAGCCGGCACCGCCCCCCGGGCCGTTGCCAGGGGGCGGGGCCTGTCGCTAAGGGGAGAGAGCCGGCACCGCCCCCCGGGCCGTTGCCAGGGGGCTGGGCCTGTCGCTAAGGGGAGAGAGCCGGCACCGCCCCCCGGGCCGTTGCCAGGGGGCTGGGCCTGTCGCTAAGGGGAGAGAGCCGGCACCGCCCCCCGGGCCGTTGCCGGGGGGCTGGGCCTGTCGCTAAGGGGAGAGAGCCGGCACCGCCCCCCGGGCCGTTGCCAGGGGGCTGGGCCTGTCGCTAAGGGGAGAGAGCTGGCACCGCCCCCCGGGCCGTTGCCAGGGGGTGGGGCCTGTCGCTAAGGGGAGAGAGCCGGCACCGCCCCCCGGGCCATTGCTAGGGGGCTGGGCCTGTCGCTAAGGGGAGAGAGCCGGCACCGCCCCCCGGGCCGTTGCCAGGGGGTGGGGCCTGTCGCTAAGGGGAGAGAGCCGGCACCGCCCCCCGGGCCGTTGCCAGGGGGCTGGGCCTGTCGCTAAGGGGGTGTGTCCAAAGGGACGCTGGCAATGCCCCTGGAACCATCACCACGGGCAGGGCCTCTTGCTATGGAGGGTGGGGCCAGGCAGCACCAGCAACACCCCCAGGCTGTCACCAGGGGGTGGGGCCTGTTGCTATCTGGGGGTGCTGGGGAGCACAGGAGCACGGCCCCGCCCCACCAGGCCCTCGCCAGGGGGCGGGGCCTGTCGCAAAGGTGGGTGGGGCCAGGTGGGTCAGCCATCAGACCGCCTGCCCGCCCATCGCCGGGGGCGGGGCCCGTTGCTAAGAGCGTGGCGAGGAGTATCAGCACCACCCTCACCGGGCTATCGCAAGGGGTCAACACCTGTCGCTAAGGGCTGTGGTACACGGCTCCAGCCCCCACGGTGCCGTCACCAGGTAGCGGGGGGGGGTGTCACTAAGTGGCGTGGAGAAGTGAGCGCGGCGAAATGTCGCTCCAGCCCGTGCACGGCTGCTGGCTGCAGTACCGCGGTTTGGTCGCACGGTGGCGGCAGATAGCAGGAAAGGGCGCCACTGCGCATGCGCGGCTGCCCGCCTGCAGTACCGCTGTTTGGTCGCACGGTGGCGGCAGAGCGCTAAAATGGCGCCACTGCGCATGCGCGGCTGCCCGCCTGCAGTACCGCTCTTTGGCCGCACGGTGGCGATAGAGAGCTAAAATGGCGCCACTGCGCATGCGCGGCTGCCCGCCTGCAGTACCGCTCTTTGGTCGCACGGTGGCGGTAGAGAGCTAAAATGGCGCCACTGCGCAAGCGCGGCTGCCCGCCTGCAGTACCGCTCTTTGGTCGCACGGTGGCGGCAGAGAGCTAAAATGGCGCCACTGCGCAAGCGCGGCTGCCCGCCTGCAGTACCGCGGTTTGGTCGCTCGGTGGCGGCAGAGAGCAGAAAAGGGCGCCACTGCGCATGCGCGGCCGCCCGCCTGCAGTACCGCGGTTTGGCCGCACGGTGGCGGCAGAGAGCAGAAAAGGGCGCCACTGCGCATGCGCGGCCGCCCGCCTGCAGTACCAGCATCTGCTTGCACGGCAACAGCAGCGGCCAGAGGAAAACTTCACCCTCGGGAACGGGCGGCTTCCCGTCTGCCGTACCCGGTTTTGATCGACCGGTGACTGCCGCGATCGGATAAGGGGCGGGTGGAAATCTCTACCAGGGTAGCGGAGCTCCCGCCTGCAGTCCCGGGGCTCGGTCGCTCGGTGAAAGCAGCGAGCAGAAAACAACAGGTGGCCAGTGCGCATGCGCGGCTGCCCGCCTGCAGTACCGCGGTTTGGCCGCACGGTGGCGGCAGAGAGCAGCAAAGGCGCCACTGCGCATGCGCACTGTCCTCCCGCCTGCCCCACTCGCCCCCACCCCACGCCCGAGGGAGGAGAAGCAGCACAAACCACCTGGGGAAAAAGGTCCCCTTTCCCACCCCCACACCCCCCCCGGAGTAAGCCCCATCAGTTGCTGTAGGCCTGCGGCATCAGGGCTGGGACAGGGAGAGCAGCAAGTCAACAGGTCCTGGAGGGTTAAAGAAGAAAATCCATCAGGGGAACACAGCCGCCCCTCTGAAGGCAGGCTGCCCGGGGTGAGGGGGGCAGCTGTGCGTCGGGGCACAGGGCAGCCAGGCAGACCAGATGCCAGCGGCTGCCCTGCAAAGGAGTTGTGCGCTGCTGAGCCTTGGGCTTCGTTGGCTTGGCAGCGCCTCGCCACTGCTCATCCTGCGTAAGCACGAGGCTTCAGCGAGCACAGAACAGGAGGCCAGGGGAAGCGGGGGGGAGGAATGTCACCGGGGAAAAAAAGTCATGCAGGGGGGCCATCTCAGGGGACAGCGTCTGGGAGGGCACAGACACACGCAGAGGGAGGGCGGGGGAGGAGGCGGACACTGCCGGACAGGGGCATGTCTGGGCAGACACGCCATGGGGAACATGCATGGGGATGACTGACACCAGGGGGGTCCCCCCAGGATAATCCACAACGGGCAACTCACCTGGGCTTACCTGCAGCAGATGATCTGCTCCAGATAACCGACCCACTCCGGAGAATCCATTCCGGATAAGCCCCAGCAATGCCCCTCAAACTGCTGCTGTTTCACCCCAAATTTTCCCCAATTTGGGGTTTTTGGGGCGGTCGTTTGGTGGTGGTGATTTCTGTTTGGATGGCTTGGCTTTTTTTGTTGTTGGGGGTTTTGGGGGTTTTACCTTATGGAAAAGCAAAAAAAGCCAAAGGAACAAAGTTGGGATTGCTTTTCCAAACGGTTCACTTCTGGGTCTCTTTGGCCCTTTCCACAACAAAGAAATCGGTGATTTTTGCTCCTGGTTTTGTGCATGAGAATGGTTAGTGGGGTTCCACCCCACCCCACCCCCCCACCGCTTTCCCCCCCCCCCCCCCCCCCCCTTTCCAGCTGCACAAACCCAGCAGGAGTGGGCTTTCCCAGGAGCCCCCAATTGTTTTCTTTCCCCCAAACCTGTTTGGGTGTTTTGCCTGTTTGGGGTTTTTCACCCCCCACTGCAGACCCAGACTCGAGGGCTTTGGGGTGTTTGTCTGCCCTGGCAGCAGCTCCCAGGCGGCCTGCGCAGCCCCAGAGGGGGAAGTCCCCATCTGGGGGAATCGGCCCCAAATCGGGATGGGAGAGGGAGAACGGGAAAGGGGCAGCATTTGAAAGCGCTTTTGTGTCTTCAGTTGATTGGGGGGTGGGGGTGGGGTGTGTGTCCAATTTTTAAATCCTCTCTATAAACATCTCTATCAACATGGTTTCTTTGCATTTTAAAACCTTATATAGCATAGACATTTGCACTTGTGTGTCTGCTTACACATCCTTACAGAGTACATCTATAGTTTATATATACTATCTATTTTACATTTACATACAACACCTGTTTAGACTTAGCTATTAAATTTACACTTACACCTACTTAGGCTATTTACACTTACACAGAATATCTATTTACACATACCTGTTCAGACTTCCATATTAACACGTATATAAACCACCTATTTAGGCTAGCTATCTGCTTACTTACCCTTTGACACTTCAATCTTTTTCGACTTCTCTATTTAGACATCTACTTACAGTTATACCTAGGCTTATTTCACTCTATATAACCTCTATTTAGATTACACATCTGCTTAGACTATGTAACACACACTAAGCGTAGATGCTCGCTCTAGCCAGACTTTCTTCTGCTTTGAATTCCTTCATCTGTCCTTTTTCTTCATTTTAAACTCCTTTATTGTTTAATTTAGATATTTAGACAGTCGAGTTACTTTTGTGTTTTAAAACCCTGTATCTCGATGTAGAATTTTTGTATCCTGAAATACGTTATATAATATAGGAGAGAGAAGTTCTTATTTTATATATATTGACATGTAATATTAATTGATAGATGTATAAAGGGATTTTAAAATAAGAGGGTTTTGTAATAGCCCCCCTGAATTTTCAGGCATTTGGGGGCTGCAACCCCCCTTTTTGGGGGGGAACCCCTACATGACGCCCCCACTCACCTGTTCCTCTGACGCATTATCAGCTCCCCCAGTGACACCGGGGCGCCCCGCATGACATCATCACACCACCCCCCCCCCCCCCCCCCAATTTTATTCACCCCCAAGAAGGGCACTAAACAAGGGAATCTACTCCAACCTGCAGCTCATTACTTTAATAGTGCCATTTACAAAGGTACACACACACACACCCCCACACCCCCCAGAAAAGGGGGAGCTCTGCTAAAATCTAAAAGGTGGGGCAGCCCCCCAAACAGCTGCAGCCCCCCCAGCCCCTGTCCACAGGCTAGCGGCCGCCCCACGGCGGAGCGGGAGCGTGCCAGAGGACAGTGTCACATCTCTCTCGGGCTCTGCTCGGCCACGCTCCCGCGCTGGGATGGGCTCCCCGGGGCGACAAACAGCCCCGGTCCCTGGGGGCCCCGACTCTCCCCACCAGGCAGCCCTCGCGGCCGCACCTGCGGGGCACCCGCTGGAGACAGAGCCGGGAGCCCCCAGGCAGAGGGATGGCCCCTTACCTTCACCACGCTTAACGGCCGGCAGGCAAACCCGGGCCGGGGGGCATCTCTTGAGCATCACGAGACACTGAGAAGACATCTGAAAAACAGAAATCCCAAACTATATTTCAGCACGTGAATAAAATAGCACAGAAGAAAATGGAGGAACTCAGTCAGCACAAGGGATAGGAAGGAAATTGAGCCGCAGCAAGATTCTGGGCAAACGGGTCACGTCAAAACACAACACCTCCTTTAAAAGCTAGAGGGACTGGAACACTTGAAAACGGTATTAAGACTAACCGATACCATTTTGAACAGATTCTTCGCGTAACACTGAACGCTCTGGCTGGTGCTGGAAAACGTCTCATCCCTTCCTTACGGCACCGCTGCGGGGAGATAACCCCGTGAGGCTGCGGGGCAAAGTTGTACCGGAACCGGAACCTCCGCTTACAGATCCGCCGCAGCAGCTACAGCCCTCGCCCTGCCGCCGCACGTCTTGCTGCCTGGCTCCATGAAGCCTGAAGCGAAGCGTCAAACTTGAAAGAGTAACGTAAAAAATTAAGAATAAATCTCAGTAATGCACTTTGTGCTGAGAAGGCGGGCGCGTGTTTACGCACATCCAATATGAGCGTCTAGGCTCTGAAAGCTTTCCATTTTCCTTCTGCGTTCATTTAACTCGCACAGCCGTTCACACCCGCCATAAGATTATCTATCTCCAAAATACACAGCAGCAACGTGACTGGGGGGTTTTGGCGTGTTATGGAGTCGGGAGGGACGTCCGCCCAGCTGCCCCGCCCAAGAGATGCTGCTGAACTGCCAGGGAAACGCGCATCGAAAGCGAGACTGAAATAAAATACTTAAGAGCGCTCCCTCAAAATACTGGTGGGAAAAAACCGCCCCCACCCCAACATTCAGTCGCCCCTCGTTAAAGGGGAGAAATAAAACATAGCAGCAAGGAGCTGGACAGAGAGAGATGAGGACAAACAAATAGCACGGGTCTACGTGACAGAGAACGTGGAATTAGAACACAGAGAGGGGGAGCCGGACAGAGAGAGAGGCCGAGAGAAAAATCTAGACGGGCTACGGCGGGCAGAGGCAGGAATTAAAACCTAGGGACAGGGAGCTGGACAGAGGGAGACGGAGATCACAGGGAACAGCGGCGGGTGCAGGAAGAACAGGAATTCAAGAATAGGGAAAGGGAGCTGGACAGAGAAGAACTCAGGCAGGCAAGTAACAGTAGCAGGGTACAGAGCAGAGCAGACGAACTAAAAAGCGCGGCGGGAGCGTTGAGGCAGACAGAGAGAGATTAAGAAAAAAGTCACGGGCTACGTGGCAAAGCAGGAGGAACTCAGAAACGGGGATGGCAACCAAGGGAGAGTGAGCTGGTGAAGGATAACGGGTATTCAAAGTGAGGGACGGGGAGCTGGGAAAAGCGAGGCAGAGAAAAACAGAATCACAGAGAGAATCACACAAAGCCAAAAAAGAAGAAACTGAACAACAGGAACAGGTGTAACCAAAGCGATGAAATCAACCAACCAGAGACGGTGTTCCATTACGGGAACACGGAGCGTACGAATCAGCGCATCTGTCGATCTGCATTTTAGTCCCTAGGCGATCGTTAATGTCAGCAGAACAACAGACAACGTGCTTCTGTCAGAAACGGATGACAAAACGCGGTTTCGTGTAGCGGACTGAGAAAACTAGCCAAGACTGCCAAGATTAAGAGCCAAGAAGGTAAAAGGCAATTCTGGCAGGGGGAGATCGCGACCACCGACTCACGGACCACCACCGAGCCTGCGCAGTGATTTACATACGGAACGAGCAAGTTTGTACCGATCAGTAGACAGGACGATAATGAATATGTATGAATACGTAAAATTTTGATCTACAAATTCTACGGGAAAGGTGTGTGAGGTACGCACGCCAGGAGGAGCGATCCCCCGTGCATCTGGCGCCGTGAATAAAGAACGCCTGCTCTTTAATACTAGATTGGTGTTGAATAGATATTTCCGATTTTACCGTGTTTTTTGGTAACAGTTTTGGCACCCCAGATGGGAACCTGCTTTTGAATCTCGACGGATCCGCAGGACCGTGGGACCTGCAGCCAGCCCCAAGGAATTCTTGGGGAGAGCTTCCGATCCCCAGGCCAGAGAATTCTGAGAAAGATCCCCTGGACTGAAGTAAACAAGGCATTCGTTTAAGAAGAAACTTAGGTAGAATAATATGTGGCGTTAGCTTCCCACATAGGACAGGATAGTGGGTTTGAGTCCCACAGGCCTGCCCGTAAGGCGCGGCGAAAGCCACGCAGGGTTGGGGCCAAGAGGTACCTCGGTTGGTAAGTCTCTGCTAGGCGAAAGCCTGTGGAGCGGGACCCGAGGGTAGGGGGGTCTTCAACAGGGGGTTGAAGTCTCCAGGGATATCTAGCAGGGGGCTACAGATCCCAGTGAGACCTCTAACGGGGGTTGGAGTCCCTCTGACTACTATTTGTGATAGTGCACTATCACAACTGCTAGTCGACTGGGAGATGGGAGCATTTCTGAGTAAGAAACCTATCCCACAGAGAACACCTTTGGGATGTACTTTGAAGCACTGGAAAGACATCGGGGGTGATGACCCACTAACTCGGAAACCATTAATTGAATATTGCAATCATTGGTGCCCAACGTATCAATTGGAAGGTGGGCACGAATGGCCAGAACAGGAGACATTGCAATATCATACCATCTTGCAATTAATGTTGTTTTGTAAAAAGGGAAGGCAAATGGGAAGAAGTGGCATATGTTGATTTGTTCTTTACACTGTGGAATCATCCAGAGTGGCAGAAACAGCGTGAGATATGTCCACAGGATTCTACGGCAATGTTTCTGAAAAGAGGAAAATGTGGTGAGAACTTGAAGTGTTGCTCTACTTGTGATACTGGATACTTCACTTGATGGAACTGACAAGAAAATAGTATTGAATACAGCCAGAAGGCAGGTGCAGGGAGCACATGCTAACAGGAATTTACAGAGAACAACGAATAAGAATTTTCCATCTACAAATCCCGAGTGGGACCCTAATCAGCCAGGACCCAGGGGAATGTTGACTAGATGTCAGAGACAGATTTTATTTGGAGTAAGACATGCAATGCCAAAAGCCATAAATTTTGACCCATTTATTAAGTGAGACAAGAATTAAAGGAGTCCCCCCCTTCAGCCTTTATGGAAAGACTGAAGGTGACCACCAGAAAATATACTCATTTGAACCCAGAAAAAAACAGAAAAAGCAATTCAGTTGGTCTCTATATTCATAAGACAATCAGCCCCAGATTGGGGGGGGCGGGGGGGGGGAGTAAAAAAACCTTCAGAAACTAGAAGAACCTGAATCCAGAGATCTGGGTAAAATGCTTGAAGTAGCTTGGCATGAAGGAGACCAGAGGAATCAACCCTAGCTGAACACCTGGTTACACTGAAGCTAGGGAATGAAGAAATAGAATTTTTGGTAGATACGGGAGCCACTTCTTTGGTATTGAATACACGTAAAGAGAAAGTTGATCATAAACCAGTAGGTGTTGTTAGTGCGACAGGGCAAAGCAAAATTAGCCTTTCTTAGAGCCATTAAAGTTTAAATTGGAGAAGCAATGGGCAACTCACCGGTTTCTGTATATGCCTGAATGTCCACTGCCTCTGTTATGATGAGATCTATTAAGTAAATTAGATGCTCAAGTAACTTTTAAAGATGGAGAGATTAAATTACTAATACCAGAACAGAATCAAAAGCCACAGAGGCGAGAGCGTTTATGTTACAGGATTCCTCCAGGGAGGAACAGGTTCCCGAAGAAGTGGAAAACGTAGTAATTCCTTTGGTTTGAGCGAGCGGAGCTCCGGAGCGACCTAAGCGGGCAGAGCCGGTAAAAGTAACCTTAAAGCCTGGAGCCAAGCCGGTAAGGCAAAAACAATACCGTATTAAGCGAGAGGCTCGAAAAGGATTAGAGAAGTTAATTATAAATTTTTTTCAGAATATGAGCTCTTAGTAGAATGTGAATCAGAATATAGTACTCCTGTGCCGCCAGTAAAGAAATCTAGAGGCAAAGAGTATTAGCTGGTTCACGATTTAAGGGCTATATCTCAGGTGGTCCAAGATCTACATCCGGTAGTAGCTAATCCATACACTTTACTGACCTCTTTTAAAGGAGGAGCATAAATGGTTTACTGTACTAGATTTGAAGGATGCCTTCTTTTGCATACCTCCAGGCATAAAAAGTCAAAGCCTATTTGCTTTGGAATGGGAAAGCCCCACCACAGAATGAAAGACACAGCTAACATGGACCGTACTTCCACAAGGATTTAAAATTAGTCCTACGATATTTGGGACTCAGCTGGCAAGAAAAAAAATTAGAAATATAGAAATGTCTAGAAAAAACAGAACCCAGGGAGAGGCATATTGTTACAGAATGCAGACGACATTCTGATAGTGGCAGAAAGTAAAGAATAATGTTTTGAAATTTTTAAATTTTCTGGGCCAAGGAAGATGCGGAGTTTCCAGAAACAAAACCCAAATAGGAGAAGCAACAGCCATTTATTTAGGATTCGAAATATCTCAAAGACAAAGACAATTAGAAAGTGAAAAGAAAGAAACTATTTGTCACATTCCCGAACCTTGCGGCCCGAAGGAACTGAGAGCTTTTCTGAAAATAGTGAAATAGCGTCAGCTCTGGATTCTGAACTACAGACTGTATGTAAAACCATTATATGAGGCACTGAAAGAATCAAAGGATAAATATTTAACCTGGACGCCCGGATGCCAAACGGCATTCAAAGAACTGAAAAGAGCCTCAGTGATGGCCCCTGCATTAGGCCTACCCGATTTCGCTAAACCTTTTGAGTTGTTTGTCCACGAAAGACAACATTTAGCCCTTGGAGTGCTGACACAGCGACTGGGAACCTGGAAGAGACCCGTGGGCTACTTCTCCAAACAACTCGACCACGTGAGTAAAAGATGGCCTGGATGTTTACGGGCAGTGGCAACAGCAGCGCTGCCGATCCAGGAAGCCCCAAAGTTAACAATGGGACAAGAGATGACAGTATGTGTCCCGCACATAGCGGTGACTGTTTTAGAACAAAAGGGGGGTCGTTGGCTATCCCTTAGCAGAATGTTGAAATATCAAGTTGTTCTGTTAGAACAAGACCATGTGGAATCGAAGACTACTGCTATACTGAATCCTGTATGTTTTTAACAACAGAAAACCTTACGGACAACTTCGAACACGATCGCTTGCTAACTATTGAACAAGTCTATTCCAGCAGACCAGGCCTGAGACACAAACCTCTGGGAAAATCCTGATCTGGAGTTGTTTACAGATGGAAGCAGCTCTGGGCGAGAAGAGAATGGCCGGATATGCTGTCGTTATCACCGCCGAGGGAATGGAGTCAGGGGCGCTGCCTGCGAACACCTCAGCACAGAAAGCAGTATTGGTAGCGTTGAAGCGAGCTCTGCGAATGGCAGAAGGACGAAGGATAAATATCTAGACTGATTCCAAACATGCATTTGGTGTGATCCACGATCATGGAGCTACTGGGAAGGAAAAAGGACTGCCATCAGCCCAAGAATCATTGATACAGCATAAAGAAGACATTCTCCAACTTCCGGAAGACGTGCAGAAACCAAAAGAAGTGGCGGTAAAGCGTTGCAAAGCTCATCGATTCGGCCAGACGGCTGTAAACATAAGCAAACGATTGACAGATAAAGCTGCAAAGAGGACTGCAGAGCAAGGTATCCTTGCACTAGTACCAGTAAAACAGATCGGAATTCCAAAGTTGAAACCGAGATTATTATAATAAATTGGATGAGCAATTAGCAGAACAATTGGAAGCATCACAAAACACAGAGATGGTAGGTAACACCAGAAAAACAAGTAATAATAATAACAACCCCACAAGTTATGACAGAACTTGCAAAAGAAAAGCATGAGCAAACACATTAGGGTGTAGATGCTACGGTTTTGAGTTTAAAAGCATCTGTAGCGTGTGTAGGCATGACAAGAACAGTTAAACCCATGGTAGCTAAGTGTCCAATCTGTCCTAGAAATAATCCCCTGAACCAAAGGAAACCACCTTTAGGAGTAACAAAACAAAAAATTCTCCCGGAAATTATTAGCAAATTAAGTTTTCTGAGTTACCCAGACAAAATAGATATAGCAGTATTTGTTAGTGCTGATGGACAAGTTTTCTAGTTGGCCAGAAGCTTTCTCGTGCTGCACCAACAAAGCTAGAGTAGTAGTTAAGATGTTGCTGAAAGAAATAATACCAAGATTTAGAGTGCCAACAGGAATGTCCTCTGAGAGAGGACCACATTTTTTTGCAGAGGTAGTTCAAGAAATTAATAAAATTTTGGGTATAAAATGGAACCTGCATATGCCCTAGAGACCACAATCAAGTGAAAACTTTGAGAAGATGAACCAAACACTGAACTGACATAGTGGAATATTATTGATCTAAGATGGAAGTATTGAGAAAATGATTATTTCAAAACTTCCAAAGGGGGGAAATGTAACCAAAGCGATGAAATCAACCAACCAGAGACGGTGTTCCATTACGGGAACACGGAGCGTACGAATCAGCGCATCTGTCGATCTGCATTTTAGTCCCTAGGCGATCGTTAATGTCAGCAGAACAACAGACAACGTGCTTCTGTCAGAAACGGATGACAAAACGCGGTTTCGTGTAGCGGACTGAGAAAACTAGCCAAGACTGCCAAGATTAAGAGCCAAGAAGGTAAAAGGCAATTCTGGCAGGGGGAGATCGCGACCACCGACTCACGGACCACCACCGAGCCTGCGCAGCGATTTACATACGGAACGAGCAAGTTTGTACCGATCAGTAGACAGGACGATAATGAATATGTATGAATACGTAAAATTTTGATCTACAAATTCTACGGGAAAGGTGTGTGAGGTACGCACGCCAGGAGGAGCGATCCCCCGTGCATCTGGCGCCGTGAATAAAGAACGCCTGCTCTTTAATACTAGATTGGTGTTGAATAGATATTTCCGATTTTACCGTGTTTTTTGGTAACAGTTTTGGCACCCCAGATGGGAACCTGCTTTTGAATCTCGACGGATCCGCAGGACCGTGGGACCTGCAGCCAGCCCCAAGGAATTCTTGGGGAGAGCTTCCGATCCCCAGGCCAGAGAATTCTGAGAAAGATCCCCTGGACTGAAGTAAACAAGGCATTCGTTTACGAAGAAACTTAGGTAGAATAATATGTGGCGTTAGCTTCCCACATAGGATAGGATAGTGGGTTTGAGTCCCACAGGCCTGCCCGTAAGGCGCGGCAAAAGCCACGCAGGGTTGGGGCCAAGAGGTACCTCGGTTGGTAAGTCTCTGCTAGGCGAAAGCCTGTGGAGCGGGACCCGAGGGTAGGGGGGTCTTCAACAGGGGGTTGAAGTCTCCAGGGATATCTAGCAGGGGGCTACAGATCCCAGTGAGACCTCTAACGGGGGTTGGAGTCCCTCTGACTACTATTTGTGATAGTGCACTATCACAACTGCTAGTCGACTGGGAGATGGGAGCATTTCTGAGTAAGAAACCTATCCCACAGAGAACACCTTTGGGATGTACTTTGAAGCACTGGAAAGACATCGGGGGTGATGACCCACTAACTCGGAAACCATTAATTGAATATTGCAATCATTGGTGCCCAACGTATCAATTGGAAGGTGGGCACGAATGGCCAGAACAGGAGACATTGCAATATCATACCATCTTGCAATTAATGTTGTTTTGTAAAAAGGGAAGGCAAATGGGAAGAAGTGGCATATGTTGATTTGTTCTTTACACTGTGGAATCATCCAGCGTGGCAGAAACAGCGTGAGATATGTCCACAGGATTCTACGGCAATGTTTCTGAAAAGAGGAAAATGTGGTGAGAACTTGAAGTGTTGCTCTACTTGTGATACTGGATACTTCACTTGATGGAACTGACAAGAAAATAGTATTGAATACAGCCAGAAGGCAGGTGCAGGGAGCACATGCTAACAGGAATTTACAGAGAACAACGAATAAGAATTTTCCATCTACAAATCCCGAGTGGGACCCTAATCAGCCAGGACCCAGGGGAATGTTGACTAGATGTCAGAGACAGATTTTATTTGGAGTAAGACATGCAATGCCAAAAGCCATAAATTTTGACCCATTTATTAAGTGAGACAAGAATTAAAGGAGTCCCCCCCTTCAGCCTTTATGGAAAGGCTGAAGGTGACCACCAGAAAATATACTCATTTGAACCCAGAAAAAAACAGAAAAAGCAATTCAGTTGGTCTCTATATTCATAAGACAATCAGCCCCAGATTGGGGGGGGTGGGGGGGGGGAGTAAAAAAACCTTCAGAAACTAGAAGAACCTGAATCCAGAGATCTGGGTAAAATGCTTGAAGTAGCTTGGCATGAAGGAGACCAGAGGAATCAACCCTAGCTGAACACCTGGTTACACTGAAGCTAGGGAATGAAGAAATAGAATTTTTGGTAGATACGGGAGCCACTTCTTTGGTATTGAATACACGTAAAGAGAAAGTTGATCATAAACCAGTAGGTGTTGTTAGTGCGACAGGGCAAAGAAAAATTAGCCTTTCTTAGAGCCATTAAAGTTTAAATTGGAGAAGCAATGGGCAACTCACCAGTTTCTGTATATGCCTGAATGTCCACTGCCTCTGTTATGATGAGATCTATTAAGTAAATTAGATGCTCAAGTAACTTTTAAAGATGGAGAGATTAAATTACTAATACCAGAACAGAATCAAAAGCCACAGAGGCGAGAGCGTTTATGTTACAGGATTCCTCCAGGGAGGAACAGGTTCCCGAAGAAGTGGAAAACGTAGTAATTCCTTTGGTTTGAGCGAGCGGAGCTCCGGAGCGACCTAAGCGGGCAGAGCCGGTAAAAGTAACCTTAAAGCCTGGAGCCAAGCCGGTAAGACAAAAACAATACCGTATTAAGCGAGAGGCTCGAAAAGGATTAGAGAAGTTAATTATAAATTTTTTTCAGAATATGAGCTCTTAATAGAATGTGAATCAGAATATAGTACTCCTGTGCCGCCAGTAAAGAAATCTAGAGGCAAAGAGTATTAGCTGGTTCACGATTTAAGGGCTATATCTCAGGTGGTCCAAGATCTACATCCGGTAGTAGCTAATCCATACACTTTACTGACCTCTTTTAAAGGAGGAGCATAAATGGTTTACTGTACTAGATTTGAAGGATGCCTTCTTTTGCATACCTCCAGGCATAAAAAGTCAAAGCCTATTTGCTTTGGAATGGGAAAGCCCCACCACAGAATGAAAGACACAGCTAACATGGACCGTACTTCCACAAGGATTTAAAATTAGTCCTACGATATTTGGGACTCAGCTGGCAAGAAAAAAAATTAGAAATATAGAAATGTCTAGAAAAAACAGAACCCAGGGAGAGGCATATTGTTACAGAATGCAGACGACATTCTGATAGTGGCAGAAAGTAAAGAATAATGTTTTGAAATTTTTAAATTTTCTGGGCCAAGGAAGATGCGGAGTTTCCAGAAACAAAACCCAAATAGGAGAAGCAACAGCCATTTATTTAGGATTCGAAATATCTCAAAGACAAAGACAATTAGAAAGTGAAAAGAAAGAAACTATTTGTCAAATTCCCGAACCTTGCGGCCCGAAGGAACTGAGAGCTTTTCTGAAAATAGTGAAATAGCGTCAGCTCTGGATTCTGAACTACAGACTGTATGTAAAACCATTATATGAGGCACTGAAAGAATCAAAGGATAAATATTTAACCTGGACGCCCGGATGCCAAACGGCATTCAAAGAACTGAAAAGAGCCTCAGTGATGGCCCCTGCATTAGGCCTACCCGATTTCGCTAAACCTTTTGAGCTGTTTGTCCACGAAAGACAACATTTAGCCCTTGGAGTGCTGACACAGCGACTGGGAACCTGGAAGAGACCCGTGGGCTACTTCTCCAAACAACTCGACCACGTGAGTAAAAGATGGCCTGGATGTTTACGGGCAGTGGCAACAGCAGCGCTGCCGATCCAGGAAGCCCCAAAGTTAACAATGGGACAAGAGATGACAGTATGTGTCCCGCACATAGCGGTGACTGTTTTAGAACAAAAGGGGGGTCGTTGGCTATCCCTTAGCAGAATGTTGAAATATCAAGTTGTTCTGTTAGAACAAGACCATGTGGAATCGAAGACTACTGCTATACTGAATCCTGCTATGTTTTTAACAACAGAAAACCTTACGGACAATTTCGAACACGATCGCTTGCTAACTATTGAACAAGTCTATTCCAGCAGACCAGGCCTGAGACACAAACCTCTGGGAAAATCCTGATCTGGAGTTGTTTACAGATGGAAGCAGCTCTGGGCGAGAAGAGAATGGCCGGATATGCTGTCGTTATCACCGCCGAGGGAATGGAGTCAGGGGCGCTGCCTGCGAACACCTCAGCACAGAAAGCAGTATTGGTAGCGTTGAAGCGAGCTCTGCGAATGGCAGAAGGACGAAGGATAAATATCTAGACTGATTCCAAACATGCATTTGGTGTGATCCACGATCATGGAGCTACTGGGAAGGAAAAAGGACTGCCATCAGCCCAAGAATCATTGATACAGCATAAAGAAGACATTCTCCAACTTCCGGAAGACGTGCAGAAACCAAAAGAAGTGGCGGTAAAGCGTTGCAAAGCTCATCGATTCGGCCAGACGGCTGTAAACATAAGCAAACGATTGACAGATAAAGCTGCAAAGAGGACTGCAGAGCAAGGTATCCTTGCACTAGTACCAGTAAAACAGATCGGAATTCCAAAGTTGAAACCGAGATTATTATAATAAATTGGATGAGCAATTAGCAGAACAATTGGAAGCATCACAAAACACAGAGATGGTAGGTAACACCAGAAAAACAAGTAATAATAATAACAACCCCACAAGTTATGACAGAACTTGCAAAAGAAAAGCATGAGCAAACACATTAGGGTGTAGATGCTACGGTTTTGAGTTTAAAAGCATCTGTAGCGTGTGTAGGCATGACAAGAACAGTTAAACCCATGGTAGCTAAGTGTCCAATCTGTCCTAGAAATAATCCCCTGAACCAAAGGAAACCACCTTTAGGAGTAACAAAACAAAAAATTCTCCCGGAAATTATTAGCAAATTAAGTTTTCTGAGTTACCCAGACAAAATAGATATAGCAGTATTTGTTAGTGCTGATGGACAAGTTTTCTAGTTGGCCAGAAGCTTTCTCGTGCTGCACCAACAAAGCTAGAGTAGTAGTTAAGATGTTGCTGAAAGAAATAATACCAAGATTTAGAGTGCCAACAGGAATGTCCTCTGAGAGAGGACCACATTTTTTTGCAGAGGTAGTTCAACAAATTAATAAAATTTTGGGTATAAAATGGAACCTGCATATGCCCTAGAGACCACAATCAAGTGAAAATTTTGAGAAGATGAACCAAACACTGAACTGACATAGTGGAATATTATTGATCTAAGATGGAAGTATTGAGAAAATGATTATTTCAAAACTTCCAAAGGGGGGAAATGTAACCAAAGCGATGAAATCAACCAACCAGAGACGGTGTTCCATTACGGGAACACGGAGCGTACGAATCAGCGCATCTGTCGATCTGCATTTTAGTCCCTAGGCGATCGTTAATGTCAGCAGAACAACAGACAACGTGCTTCTGTCAGAAACGGATGACAAAACGCGGTTTCGTGTAGCGGACTGAGAAAACTAGCCAAGACTGCCAAGATTAAGAGCCAAGAAGGTAAAAGGCAATTCTGGCAGGGGGAGATCGCGACCACCGACTCACGGACCACCACCGAGCCTGCGCAGCGATTTACATACGGAACGAGCAAGTTTGTACCGATCAGTAGACAGGACGATAATGAATATGTATGAATACGTAAAATTTTGATCTACAAATTCTACGGGAAAGGTGTGTGAGGTACGCACGCCAGGAGGAGCGATCCCCCGTGCATCTGGCGCCGTGAATAAAGAACGCCTGCTCTTTAATACTAGATTGGTGTTGAATAGATATTTCCGATTTTACCGTGTTTTTTGGTAACAGTTTTGGCACCCCAGATGGGAACCTGCTTTTGAATCTCGACGGATCCGCAGGACCGTGGGACCTGCAGCCAGCCCCAAGGAATTCTTGGGGAGAGCTTCCGATCCCCAGGCCAGAGAATTCTGAGAAAGATCCCCTGGACTGAAGTAAACAAGGCATTCGTTTACGAAGAAACTTAGGTAGAATAATATGTGGCGTTAGCTTCCCACATAGGATAGGATAGTGGGTTTGAGTCCCACAGGCCTGCCCGTAAGGCGCGGCAAAAGCCACGCAGGGTTGGGGCCAAGAGGTACCTCGGTTGGTAAGTCTCTGCTAGGCGAAAGCCTGTGGAGCGGGACCCGAGGGTAGGGGGGTCTTCAACAGGGGGTTGAAGTCTCCAGGGATATCTAGCAGGGGGCTACAGATCCCAGTGAGACCTCTAACGGGGGTTGGAGTCCCTCTGACTACTATTTGTGATAGTGCACTATCACAACTGCTAGTCGACTGGGAGATGGGAGCATTTCTGAGTAAGAAACCTATCCCACAGAGAACACCTTTGGGATGTACTTTGAAGCACTGGAAAGACATCGGGGGTGATGACCCACTAACTCGGAAACCATTAATTGAATATTGCAATCATTGGTGCCCAACGTATCAATTGGAAGGTGGGCACGAATGGCCAGAACAGGAGACATTGCAATATCATACCATCTTGCAATTAATGTTGTTTTGTAAAAAGGGAAGGCAAATGGGAAGAAGTGGCATATGTTGATTTGTTCTTTACACTGTGGAATCATCCAGCGTGGCAGAAACAGCGTGAGATATGTCCACAGGATTCTACGGCAATGTTTCTGAAAAGAGGAAAATGTGGTGAGAACTTGAAGTGTTGCTCTACTTGTGATACTGGATACTTCACTTGATGGAACTGACAAGAAAATAGTATTGAATACAGCCAGAAGGCAGGTGCAGGGAGCACATGCTAACAGGAATTTACAGAGAACAACGAATAAGAATTTTCCATCTACAAATCCCGAGTGGGACCCTAATCAGCCAGGACCCAGGGGAATGTTGACTAGATGTCAGAGACAGATTTTATTTGGAGTAAGACATGCAATGCCAAAAGCCATAAATTTTGACCCATTTATTAAGTGAGACAAGAATTAAAGGAGTCCCCTTCAGCCTTTATGGAAAGACTGAAGGTGACCACCAGAAAATATACTCATTTGAACCCAGAAAAACACAGAAAAAGCAATTCAGTTGGTCTCTATATTCATAAGACAATCAGCCCCAGATTGGGGGGGGTGGGGGGGGGAGTAAAAAAACCTTCAGAAACTAGAAGAACCTGAATCCAGAGATCTGGGTAAAATGCTTGAAGTAGCTTGGCATGAAGGAGACCAGAGGAATCAACCCTAGCTGAACACCTGGTTACACTGAAGCTAGGGAATGAAGAAATAGAATTTTTGGTAGATACGGGAGCCACTTCTTTGGTATTGAATACACGTAAAGAGAAAGTTGATCATAAACCAGTAGGTGTTGTTAGTGCGACAGGGCAAAGAAAAATTAGCCTTTCTTAGAGCCATTAAAGTTTAAATTGGAGAAGCAATGGGCAACTCACCAGTTTCTGTATATGCCTGAATGTCCACTGCCTCTGTTATGATGAGATCTATTAAGTAAATTAGATGCTCAAGTAACTTTTAAAGATGGAGAGATTAAATTACTAATACCAGAACAGAATCAAAAGCCACAGAGGCGAGAGCGTTTATGTTACAGGATTCCTCCAGGGAGGAACAGGTTCCCGAAGAAGTGGAAAACGTAGTAATTCCTTTGGTTTGAGCGAGCGGAGCTCCGGAGCGACCTAAGCGGGCAGAGCCGGTAAAAGTAACCTTAAAGCCTGGAGCCAAGCCGGTAAGGCAAAAACAATACCGTATTAAGCGAGAGGCTCGAAAAGGATTAGAGAAGTTAATTATAAATTTTTTTCAGAATATGAGCTCTTAATAGAATGTGAATCAGAATATAGTACTCCTGTGCCGCCAGTAAAGAAATCTAGAGGCAAAGAGTATTAGCTGGTTCACGATTTAAGGGCTATATCTCAGGTGGTCCAAGATCTACATCCGGTAGTAGCTAATCCATACACTTTACTGACCTCTTTTAAAGGAGGAGCATAAATGGTTTACTGTACTAGATTTGAAGGATGCCTTCTTTTGCATACCTCCAGGCATAAAAAGTCAAAGCCTATTTGCTTTGGAATGGGAAAGCCCCACCACAGAATGAAAGACACAGCTAACATGGACCGTACTTCCACAAGGATTTAAAATTAGTCCTACGATATTTGGGACTCAGCTGGCAAGAAAAAAAATTAGAAATATAGAAATGTCTAGAAAAAACAGAACCCAGGGAGAGGCATATTGTTACAGAATGCAGACGACATTCTGATAGTGGCAGAAAGTAAAGAATAATGTTTTGAAATTTTTAAATTTTCTGGGCCAAGGAAGATGCGGAGTTTCCAGAAACAAAACCCAAATAGGAGAAGCAACAGCCATTTATTTAGGATTCGAAATATCTCAAAGACAAAGACAATTAGAAAGTGAAAAGAAAGAAACTATTTGTCAAATTCCCGAACCTTGCGGCCCGAAGGAACTGAGAGCTTTTCTGAAAATAGTGAAATAGCGTCAGCTCTGGATTCTGAACTACAGACTGTATGTAAAACCATTATATGAGGCACTGAAAGAATCAAAGGATAAATATTTAACCTGGACGCCCGGATGCCAAACGGCATTCAAAGAACTGAAAAGAGCCTCAGTGATGGCCCCTGCATTAGGCCTACCCGATTTCGCTAAACCTTTTGAGCTGTTTGTCCACGAAAGACAACATTTAGCCCTTGGAGTGCTGACACAGCGACTGGGAACCTGGAAGAGACCCGTGGGCTACTTCTCCAAACAACTCGACCACGTGAGTAAAAGATGGCCTGGATGTTTACGGGCAGTGGCAACAGCAGCGCTGCCGATCCAGGAAGCCCCAAAGTTAACAATGGGACAAGAGATGACAGTATGTGTCCCGCACATAGCGGTGACTGTTTTAGAACAAAAGGGGGGTCGTTGGCTATCCCTTAGCAGAATGTTGAAATATCAAGTTGTTCTGTTAGAACAAGACCATGTGGAATCGAAGACTACTGCTATACTGAATCCTGCTATGTTTTTAACAACAGAAAACCTTACGGACAATTTCGAACACGATCGCTTGCTAACTATTGAACAAGTCTATTCCAGCAGACCAGGCCTGAGACACAAACCTCTGGGAAAATCCTGATCTGGAGTTGTTTACAGATGGAAGCAGCTCTGGGCGAGAAGAGAATGGCCGGATATGCTGTCGTTATCACCGCCGAGGGAATGGAGTCAGGGGCGCTGCCTGCGAACACCTCAGCACAGAAAGCAGTATTGGTAGCGTTGAAGCGAGCTCTGCGAATGGCAGAAGGACGAAGGATAAATATCTAGACTGATTCCAAACATGCATTTGGTGTGATCCACGATCATGGAGCTACTGGGAAGGAAAAAGGACTGCCATCAGCCCAAGAATCATTGATACAGCATAAAGAAGACATTCTCCAACTTCCGGAAGACGTGCAGAAACCAAAAGAAGTGGCGGTAAAGCGTTGCAAAGCTCATCGATTCGGCCAGACGGCTGTAAACATAAGCAAACGATTGACAGATAAAGCTGCAAAGAGGACTGCAGAGCAAGGTATCCTTGCACTAGTACCAGTAAAACAGATCGGAATTCCAAAGTTGAAACCGAGATTATTATAATAAATTGGATGAGCAATTAGCAGAACAATTGGAAGCATCACAAAACACAGAGATGGTAGGTAACACCAGAAAAACAAGTAATAATAATAACAACCCCACAAGTTATGACAGAACTTGCAAAAGAAAAGCATGAGCAAACACATTAGGGTGTAGATGCTACGGTTTTGAGTTTAAAAGCATCTGTAGCGTGTGTAGGCATGACAAGAACAGTTAAACCCATGGTAGCTAAGTGTCCAATCTGTCCTAGAAATAATCCCCTGAACCAAAGGAAACCACCTTTAGGAGTAACAAAACAAAAAATTCTCCCGGAAATTATTAGCAAATTAAGTTTTCTGAGTTACCCAGACAAAATAGATATAGCAGTATTTGTTAGTGCTGATGGACAAGTTTTCTAGTTGGCCAGAAGCTTTCTCGTGCTGCACCAACAAAGCTAGAGTAGTAGTTAAGATGTTGCTGAAAGAAATAATACCAAGATTTAGAGTGCCAACAGGAATGTCCTCTGAGAGAGGACCACATTTTTTTGCAGAGGTAGTTCAACAAATTAATAAAATTTTGGGTATAAATGGAACCTGCATATGCCCTAGAGACCACAATCAAGTGAAAATTTTGAGAAGATGAACCAAACACTGAACTGACATAGTGGAATATTATTGATCTAAGATGGAAGTATTGAGAAAATGATTATTTCAAAACTTCCAAAGGGGGGAAATGTAACCAAAGCGATGAAATCAACCAACCAGAGACGGTGTTCCATTACGGGAACACGGAGCGTACGAATCAGCGCATCTGTCGATCTGCATTTTAGTCCCTAGGCGATCGTTAATGTCAGCAGAACAACAGACAACGTGCTTCTGTCAGAAACGGATGACAAAACGCGGTTTCGTGTAGCGGACTGAGAAAACTAGCCAAGACTGCCAAGATTAAGAGCCAAGAAGGTAAAAGGCAATTCTGGCAGGGGGAGATCGCGACCACCGACTCACGGACCACCACCGAGCCTGCGCAGCGATTTACATACGGAACGAGCAAGTTTGTACCGATCAGTAGACAGGACGATAATGAATATGTATGAATACGTAAAATTTTGATCTACAAATTCTACGGGAAAGGTGTGTGAGGGACGCACGCCAGGAGGAGCGATCCCCCGTGCATCTGGCGCCGTGAATAAAGAACGCCTGCTCTTTAATACTAGATTGGTGTTGAATAGATATTTCCGATTTTACCGTGTTTTTTGGTAACAGTTTTGGCACCCCAGATGGGAACCTGCTTTTGAATCTCGACGGATCCGCAGGACCGTGGGACCTGCAGCCAGCCCCAAGGAATTCTTGGGGAGAGCTTCCGATCCCCAGGCCAGAGAATTCTGAGAAAGATCCCCTGGACTGAAGTAAACAAGGCATTCGTTTACGAAGAAACTTAGGTAGAATAATATGTGGCGTTAGCTTCCCACATAGGACAGGATAGTGGGTTTGAGTCCCACAGGCCTGCCCGTAAGGCGCGGCAAAAGCCACGCAGGGTTGGGGCCAAGAGGTACCTCGGTTGGTAAGTCTCTGCTAGGCGAAAGCCTGTGGAGCGGGACCCGAGGGTAGGGGGGTCTTCAACAGGGGGTTGAAGTCTCCAGGGATATCTAGCAGGGGGCTACAGATCCCAGTGAGACCTCTAACGGGGGTTGGAGTCCCTCTGACTACTATTTGTGATAGTGCACTATCACAACTGCTAGTCGACTGGGAGATGGGAGCATTTCTGAGTAAGAAACCTATCCCACAGAGAACACCTTTGGGATGTACTTTGAAGCACTGGAAAGACATCGGGGGTGATGACCCACTAACTCGGAAACCATTAATTGAATATTGCAATCATTGGTGCCCAACGTATCAATTGGAAGGTGGGCACGAATGGCCAGAACAGGAGACATTGCAATATCATACCATCTTGCAATTAATGTTGTTTTGTAAAAAGGGAAGGCAAATGGGAAGAAGTGGCATATGTTGATTTGTTCTTTACACTGTGGAATCATCCAGCGTGGCAGAAACAGCGTGAGATATGTCCACAGGATTCTACGGCAATGTTTCTGAAAAGAGGAAAATGTGGTGAGAACTTGAAGTGTTGCTCTACTTGTGATACTGGATACTTCACTTGATGGAACTGACAAGAAAATAGTATTGAATACAGCCAGAAGGCAGGTGCAGGGAGCACATGCTAACAGGAATTTACAGAGAACAACGAATAAGAATTTTCCATCTACAAATCCCGAGTGGGACCCTAATCAGCCAGGACCCAGGGGAATGTTGACTAGATGTCAGAGACAGATTTTATTTGGAGTAAGACATGCAATGCCAAAAGCCATAAATTTTGACCCATTTATTAAGTGAGACAAGAATTAAAGGAGTCCCCTTCAGCCTTTATGGAAAGACTGAAGGTGACCACCAGAAAATATACTCATTTGAACCCAGAAAAACACAGAAAAAGCAATTCAGTTGGTCTCTATATTCATAAGACAATCAGCCCCAGATTGGGGGGGGTGGGGGGGGGAGTAAAAAAACCTTCAGAAACTAGAAGAACCTGAATCCAGAGATCTGGGTAAAATGCTTGAAGTAGCTTGGCATGAAGGAGACCAGAGGAATCAACCCTAGCTGAACACCTGGTTACACTGAAGCTAGGGAATGAAGAAATAGAATTTTTGGTAGATACGGGAGCCACTTCTTTGGTATTGAATACACGTAAAGAGAAAGTTGATCATAAACCAGTAGGTGTTGTTAGTGCGACAGGGCAAAGAAAAATTAGCCTTTCTTAGAGCCATTAAAGTTTAAATTGGAGAAGCAATGGGCAACTCACCAGTTTCTGTATATGCCTGAATGTCCACTGCCTCTGTTATGATGAGATCTATTAAGTAAATTAGATGCTCAAGTAACTTTTAAAGATGGAGAGATTAAATTACTAATACCAGAACAGAATCAAAAGCCACAGAGGCGAGAGCGTTTATGTTACAGGATTCCTCCAGGGAGGAACAGGTTCCCGAAGAAGTGGAAAACGTAGTAATTCCTTTGGTTTGAGCGAGCGGAGCTCCGGAGCGACCTAAGCGGGCAGAGCCGGTAAAAGTAACCTTAAAGCCTGGAGCCAAGCCGGTAAGACAAAAACAATACCGTATTAAGCGAGAGGCTCGAAAAGGATTAGAGAAGTTAATTATAAATTTTTTTCAGAATATGAGCTCTTAATAGAATGTGAATCAGAATATAGTACTCCTGTGCCGCCAGTAAAGAAATCTAGAGGCAAAGAGTATTAGCTGGTTCACGATTTAAGGGCTATATCTCAGGTGGTCCAAGATCTACATCCGGTAGTAGCTAATCCATACACTTTACTGACCTCTTTTAAAGGAGGAGCATAAATGGTTTACTGTACTAGATTTGAAGGATGCCTTCTTTTGCATACCTCCAGGCATAAAAAGTCAAAGCCTATTTGCTTTGGAATGGGAAAGCCCCACCACAGAATGAAAGACACAGCTAACATGGACCGTACTTCCACAAGGATTTAAAATTAGTCCTACGATATTTGGGACTCAGCTGGCAAGAAAAAAAATTAGAAATATAGAAATGTCTAGAAAAAACAGAACCCAGGGAGAGGCATATTGTTACAGAATGCAGACGACATTCTGATAGTGGCAGAAAGTAAAGAATAATGTTTTGAAATTTTTAAATTTTCTGGGCCAAGGAAGATGCGGAGTTTCCAGAAACAAAACCCAAATAGGAGAAGCAACAGCCATTTATTTAGGATTCGAAATATCTCAAAGACAAAGACAATTAGAAAGTGAAAAGAAAGAAACTATTTGTCAAATTCCCGAACCTTGCGGCCCGAAGGAACTGAGAGCTTTTCTGAAAATAGTGAAATAGCGTCAGCTCTGGATTCTGAACTACAGACTGTATGTAAAACCATTATATGAGGCACTGAAAGAATCAAAGGATAAATATTTAACCTGGACGCCCGGATGCCAAACGGCATTCAAAGAACTGAAAAGAGCCTCAGTGATGGCCCCTGCATTAGGCCTACCCGATTTCGCTAAACCTTTTGAGTTGTTTGTCCACGAAAGACAACATTTAGCCCTTGGAGTGCTGACACAGCGACTGGGAACCTGGAAGAGACCCGTGGGCTACTTCTCCAAACAACTCGACCACGTGAGTAAAAGATGGCCTGGATGTTTACGGGCAGTGGCAACAGCAGCGCTGCCGATCCAGGAAGCCCCAAAGTTAACAATGGGACAAGAGATGACAGTATGTGTCCCGCACATAGCGGTGACTGTTTTAGAACAAAAGGGGGGTCGTTGGCTATCCCTTAGCAGAATGTTGAAATATCAAGTTGTTCTGTTAGAACAAGACCATGTGGAATCGAAGACTACTGCTATACTGAATCCTGCTATGTTTTTAACAACAGAAAACCTTACGGACAATTTCGAACACGATCGCTTGCTAACTATTGAACAAGTCTATTCCAGCAGACCAGGCCTGAGACACAAACCTCTGGGAAAATCCTGATCTGGAGTTGTTTACAGATGGAAGCAGCTCTGGGCGAGAAGAGAATGGCCGGATATGCTGTCGTTATCACCGCCGAGGGAATGGAGTCAGGGGCGCTGCCTGCGAACACCTCAGCACAGAAAGCAGTATTGGTAGCGTTGAAGCGAGCTCTGCGAATGGCAGAAGGACGAAGGATAAATATCTAGACTGATTCCAAACATGCATTTGGTGTGATCCACGATCATGGAGCTACTGGGAAGGAAAAAGGACTGCCATCAGCCCAAGAATCATTGATACAGCATAAAGAAGACATTCTCCAACTTCCGGAAGACGTGCAGAAACCAAAAGAAGTGGCGGTAAAGCGTTGCAAAGCTCATCAATTCGGCCAGACGGCTGTAAACATAAGCAAACGATTGACAGATAAAGCTGCAAAGAGGACTGCAGAGCAAGGTATCCTTGCACTAGTACCAGTAAAACAGATCGGAATTCCAAAGTTGAAACCGAGATTATTATAATAAATTGGATGAGCAATTAGCAGAACAATTGGAAGCATCACAAAACACAGAGATGGTAGGTAACACCAGAAAAACAAGTAATAATAATAACAACCCCACAAGTTATGACAGAACTTGCAAAAGAAAAGCATGAGCAAACACATTAGGGTGTAGATGCTACGGTTTTGAGTTTAAAAGCATCTGTAGCGTGTGTAGGCATGACAAGAACAGTTAAACCCATGGTAGCTAAGTGTCCAATCTGTCCTAGAAATAATCCCCTGAACCAAAGGAAACCACCTTTAGGAGTAACAAAACAAAAAATTCTCCCGGAAATTATTAGCAAATTAAGTTTTCTGAGTTACCCAGACAAAATAGATATAGCAGTATTTGTTAGTGCTGATGGACAAGTTTTCTAGTTGGCCAGAAGCTTTCTCGTGCTGCACCAACAAAGCTAGAGTAGTAGTTAAGATGTTGCTGAAAGAAATAATACCAAGATTTAGAGTGCCAACAGGAATGTCCTCTGAGAGAGGACCACATTTTTTTGCAGAGGTAGTTCAACAAATTAATAAAATTTTGGGTATAAAATGGAACCTGCATATGCCCTAGAGACCACAATCAAGTGAAAATTTTGAGAAGATGAACCAAACACTGAACTGACATAGTGGAATATTATTGATCTAAGATGGAAGTATTGAGAAAATGATTATTTCAAAACTTCCAAAGGGGGGAAATGTAACCAAAGCGATGAAATCAACCAACCAGAGACGGTGTTCCATTACGGGAACACGGAGCGTACGAATCAGCGCATCTGTCGATCTGCATTTTAGTCCCTAGGCGATCGTTAATGTCAGCAGAACAACAGACAACGTGCTTCTGTCAGAAACGGATGACAAAACGCGGTTTCGTGTAGCGGACTGAGAAAACTAGCCAAGACTGCCAAGATTAAGAGCCAAGAAGGTAAAAGGCAATTCTGGCAGGGGGAGATCGCGACCACCGACTCACGGACCACCACCGAGCCTGCGCAGCGATTTACATACGGAACGAGCAAGTTTGTACCGATCAGTAGACAGGACGATAATGAATATGTATGAATACGTAAAATTTTGATCTACAAATTCTACGGGAAAGGTGTGTGAGGGACGCACGCCAGGAGGAGCGATCCCCCGTGCATCTGGCGCCGTGAATAAAGAACGCCTGCTCTTTAATACTAGATTGGTGTTGAATAGATATTTCCGATTTTACCGTGTTTTTTGGTAACAGTTTTGGCACCCCAGATGGGAACCTGCTTTTGAATCTCGACGGATCCGCAGGACCGTGGGACCTGCAGCCAGCCCCAAGGAATTCTTGGGGAGAGCTTCCGATCCCCAGGCCAGAGAATTCTGAGAAAGATCCCCTGGACTGAAGTAAACAAGGCATTCGTTTACGAAGAAACTTAGGTAGAATAATATGTGGCGTTAGCTTCCCACATAGGACAGGATAGTGGGTTTGAGTCCCACAGGCCTGCCCGTAAGGCGCGGCAAAAGCCACGCAGGGTTGGGGCCAAGAGGTACCTCGGTTGGTAAGTCTCTGCTAGGCGAAAGCCTGTGGAGCGGGACCCGAGGGTAGGGGGGTCTTCAACAGGGGGTTGAAGTCTCCAGGGATATCTAGCAGGGGGCTACAGATCCCAGTGAGACCTCTAACGGGGGTTGGAGTCCCTCTGACTACTATTTGTGATAGTGCACTATCACAACTGCTAGTCGACTGGGAGATGGGAGCATTTCTGAGTAAGAAACCTATCCCACAGAGAACACCTTTGGGATGTACTTTGAAGCACTGGAAAGACATCGGGGGTGATGACCCACTAACTCGGAAACCATTAATTGAATATTGCAATCATTGGTGCCCAACGTATCAATTGGAAGGTGGGCACGAATGGCCAGAACAGGAGACATTGCAATATCATACCATCTTGCAATTAATGTTGTTTTGTAAAAAGGGAAGGCAAATGGGAAGAAGTGGCATATGTTGATTTGTTCTTTACACTGTGGAATCATCCAGCGTGGCAGAAACAGCGTGAGATATGTCCACAGGATTCTACGGCAATGTTTCTGAAAAGAGGAAAATGTGGTGAGAACTTGAAGTGTTGCTCTACTTGTGATACTGGATACTTCACTTGATGGAACTGACAAGAAAATAGTATTGAATACAGCCAGAAGGCAGGTGCAGGGAGCACATGCTAACAGGAATTTACAGAGAACAACGAATAAGAATTTTCCATCTACAAATCCCGAGTGGGACCCTAATCAGCCAGGACCCAGGGGAATGTTGACTAGATGTCAGAGACAGATTTTATTTGGAGTAAGACATGCAATGCCAAAAGCCATAAATTTTGACCCATTTATTAAGTGAGACAAGAATTAAAGGAGTCCCCTTCAGCCTTTATGGAAAGACTGAAGGTGACCACCAGAAAATATACTCATTTGAACCCAGAAAAACACAGAAAAAGCAATTCAGTTGGTCTCTATATTCATAAGACAATCAGCCCCAGATTGGGGGGGGTGGGGGGGGGAGTAAAAAAACCTTCAGAAACTAGAAGAACCTGAATCCAGAGATCTGGGTAAAATGCTTGAAGTAGCTTGGCATGAAGGAGACCAGAGGAATCAACCCTAGCTGAACACCTGGTTACACTGAAGCTAGGGAATGAAGAAATAGAATTTTTGGTAGATACGGGAGCCACTTCTTTGGTATTGAATACACGTAAAGAGAAAGTTGATCATAAACCAGTAGGTGTTGTTAGTGCGACAGGGCAAAGAAAAATTAGCCTTTCTTAGAGCCATTAAAGTTTAAATTGGAGAAGCAATGGGCAACTCACCAGTTTCTGTATATGCCTGAATGTCCACTGCCTCTGTTATGATGAGATCTATTAAGTAAATTAGATGCTCAAGTAACTTTTAAAGATGGAGAGATTAAATTACTAATACCAGAACAGAATCAAAAGCCACAGAGGCGAGAGCGTTTATGTTACAGGATTCCTCCAGGGAGGAACAGGTTCCCGAAGAAGTGGAAAACGTAGTAATTCCTTTGGTTTGAGCGAGCGGAGCTCCGGAGCGACCTAAGCGGGCAGAGCCGGTAAAAGTAACCTTAAAGCCTGGAGCCAAGCCGGTAAGACAAAAACAATACCGTATTAAGCGAGAGGCTCGAAAAGGATTAGAGAAGTTAATTATAAATTTTTTTCAGAATATGAGCTCTTAATAGAATGTGAATCAGAATATAGTACTCCTGTGCCGCCAGTAAAGAAATCTAGAGGCAAAGAGTATTAGCTGGTTCACGATTTAAGGGCTATATCTCAGGTGGTCCAAGATCTACATCCGGTAGTAGCTAATCCATACACTTTACTGACCTCTTTTAAAGGAGGAGCATAAATGGTTTACTGTACTAGATTTGAAGGATGCCTTCTTTTGCATACCTCCAGGCATAAAAAGTCAAAGCCTATTTGCTTTGGAATGGGAAAGCCCCACCACAGAATGAAAGACACAGCTAACATGGACCGTACTTCCACAAGGATTTAAAATTAGTCCTACGATATTTGGGACTCAGCTGGCAAGAAAAAAAATTAGAAATATAGAAATGTCTAGAAAAAACAGAACCCAGGGAGAGGCATATTGTTACAGAATGCAGACGACATTCTGATAGTGGCAGAAAGTAAAGAATAATGTTTTGAAATTTTTAAATTTTCTGGGCCAAGGAAGATGCGGAGTTTCCAGAAACAAAACCCAAATAGGAGAAGCAACAGCCATTTATTTAGGATTCGAAATATCTCAAAGACAAAGACAATTAGAAAGTGAAAAGAAAGAAACTATTTGTCAAATTCCCGAACCTTGCGGCCCGAAGGAACTGAGAGCTTTTCTGAAAATAGTGAAATAGCGTCAGCTCTGGATTCTGAACTACAGACTGTATGTAAAACCATTATACGAGGCACTGAAAGAATCAAAGGATAAATATTTAACCTGGACGCCCGGATGCCAAACGGCATTCAAAGAACTGAAAAGAGCCTCAGTGATGGCCCCTGCATTAGGCCTACCCGATTTCGCTAAACCTTTTGAGCTGTTTGTCCACGAAAGACAACATTTAGCCCTTGGAGTGCTGACACAGCGACTGGGAACCTGGAAGAGACCCGTGGGCTACTTCTCCAAACAACTCGACCACGTGAGTAAAAGATGGCCTGGATGTTTACGGGCAGTGGCAACAGCAGCGCTGCCGATCCAGGAAGCCCCAAAGTTAACAATGGGACAAAAGATGACAGTATGTGTCCCGCACATAGCGGTGACTGTTTTAGAACAAAAGGGGGGTCGTTGGCTATCCCTTAGCAGAATGTTGAAATATCAAGTTGTTCTGTTAGAACAAGACCATGTGGAATCGAAGACTACTGCTATACTGAATCCTGCTATGTTTTTAACAACAGAAAACCTTACGGACAATTTCGAACACGATCGCTTGCTAACTATTGAACAAGTCTATTCCAGCAGACCAGGCCTGAGACACAAACCTCTGGGAAAATCCTGATCTGGAGTTGTTTACAGATGGAAGCAGCTCTGGGCGAGAAGAGAATGGCCGGATATGCTGTCGTTATCACCGCCGAGGGAATGGAGTCAGGGGCGCTGCCTGCGAACACCTCAGCACAGAAAGCAGTATTGGTAGCGTTGAAGCGAGCTCTGCGAATGGCAGAAGGACGAAGGATAAATATCTAGACTGATTCCAAACATGCATTTGGTGTGATCCACGATCATGGAGCTACTGGGAAGGAAAAAGGACTGCCATCAGCCCAAGAATCATTGATACAGCATAAAGAAGACATTCTCCAACTTCCGGAAGACGTGCAGAAACCAAAAGAAGTGGCGGTAAAGCGTTGCAAAGCTCATCGATTCGGCCAGACGGCTGTAAACATAAGCAAACGATTGACAGATAAAGCTGCAAAGAGGACTGCAGAGCAAGGTATCCTTGCACTAGTACCAGTAAAACAGATCGGAATTCCAAAGTTGAAACCGAGATTATTATAATAAATTGGATGAGCAATTAGCAGAACAATTGGAAGCATCACAAAACACAGAGAGATGGTAGGTAACACCAGAAAAACAAGTAATAATAATAACAACCCCACAAGTTATGACAGAACTTGCAAAAGAAAAGCATGAGCAAACACATTAGGGTGTAGATGCTACGGTTTTGAGTTTAAAAGCATCTGTAGCGTGTGTAGGCATGACAAGAACAGTTAAACCCATGGTAGCTAAGTGTCCAATCTGTCCTAGAAATAATCCCCTGAACCAAAGGAAACCACCTTTAGGAGTAACAAAACAAAAAATTCTCCCGGAAATTATTAGCAAATTAAGTTCTCTGAGTTACCCAGACAAAATAGATATAGCAGTATTTGTTAGTGATGATGGACAAATTTTCTAGTTGGCCAGAAGCTTTCTTGTGCTGCACCAACAAAGCTAGAGTAGTAGTTAAAATGTTGCTGAAAGAAATAATACCAAGATTTAGAGTGCCAACAGGAATGTCCTCTGAGAGAGGACCACATTTTTTTGCAGAGGTAGTTCAACAAATTAATAAAATTTTGGGTATAAAATGGAACCTGCATATGCCCTAGAGACCACAATCAAGTGAAAACTTTGAGAAGATGAACCAAACACTGAACTGACATAGTGGAATATTATTGATCTAGGATGGAAGTATTGAGAAAATGATTATTTCAAAACTTCCAAAGGGGGGAAATGTAACCAAAGCGATGAAATCAACCAACCAGAGACGGTGTTCCATTACGGGAACACGGAGCGTACGAATCAGCGCATCTGTCGATCTGCATTTTAGTCCCTAGGCGATCGTTAATGTCAGCAGAACAACAGACAACGTGCTTCTGTCAGAAAAGGATGACAAAACGCGGTTTCGTGTAGCGCACTGAGAAAACTAGCCAAGACTGCCAAGATTAAGAGCCAAGAAGGTAAAAGGCAATTCTGGCAGGGGGAGATCGCGACCACCGACTCACGGACCACCACCGAGCCTGCGCAGTGATTTACATACGGAACGAGCCAGTTTGTACCGATCAGTAGACAGGACGATAATGAATATGTATGAATACGTAAAATTTTGATCTACAAATTCTACGGGAAAGGTGTGTGAGGTACGCACGCCAGGAGGAGCGATCCCCCGTGCATCTGGCGCCGTGAATAAAGAACGCCTGCTCTTTAATACTAAATCGGCGTTGAGGAGTTGTTTCCGATTTTACCGCGTTTTTCGGTAACACACGGAGTCAGACCAAGAGGGCCAGAGAAAGACAAAATACCGACAGGCTACAGGACAGAGCAGGAGGAATAAAAAAATAAAAATGGAGCCAGAGCCAGGCAGAGAGAGGCGGAGAAAGAACAAGTAGCCACAGGCTACAGGACAGAGAGAGGGAGGACTGAAAAGACGGGGAGGCAGGGAGCCACTCAGAGCGAGATGGAGAAAGAGGGGGGGGGGTGCAAAAAAAAAACTAAAAAAAATTTTGCAGCAGGTAAGGAAAGAGAGGGGGCCGGGGGAGAGACAGGGAGGGCCCAGGATGCACAAGAGAGGCAACGGGGCCCCAGTGGCCCAGGACTCACCGCGACTCTCGCTCTCAGCGCTGCTGGCACAATTTAGCCGTTCAGATGCTTCTTTCCCCTCCTCTCCGCCCTGCCTCTTCTGCAGCTCCAGACTCTAGGCCGTCCTCCACCTGAAGAGAATACAAGGGTGTCTCACAGCTCTTACGAGATGAGGCTTCCTAGGCACGTAGCGTAGCCTAGCTCGCTCGTGCCGGAGCTGGGGGCAGGAGCACGGGGCAAGGGGGGCCAGGGGAGGCTGAGGGGGAGCTCTGGTGAGCTGGGGAGTCGGCTATCTTCTGCACCCTGGGCAGGGGGAAAAGGTCATCCTCCTCCTCCTCCTTTCCCTCTTCCCTTCTATCAGCTCCTGGGTAACTCCTGGGGCTGCCCTCACCCGCTCGCCTTTAGCATACCAGAAGCCTGCCTCGGCAGGTCGTTTGAAGCTTCCCATCCCACCAGCCCCAGTAGTGCAGGCACACAAGGAGACACCCCTGCACCCACCAAAGGGGCTCGCTCACCTCGCCGGCAGCCCTAGGCCTCACCCGACACAGGGAATCGTGTCCGACACACCACCACGCTGCAGCAGGAGCGGAGGAGGCCTTTCCTTACCAGGAAGCAGCAACGAGCACGGCGGCATCACCTCGCAGGCACCGCAGCATCGCAGGGCTGTCACCTGCGGAGAGAGCAATGGGGATCACAGGGACGCCACCGCGCGTGCGCGGCTCCCGGGCTCAGTACCCAACTCTGGTCGCTGGGCAGCAGCATTATCTGAATTACTCTTCTCGATTAATACCATCCAGAAACCGTAACTTGGCTGCATCCACAGAGCTTCTATTCCTCTGCACCTTTCCCCCTCGCAGCCCCAGCAGCACCGTTCATTGCCTCTGCACCAAACAGCAAAGCGTCTCGAGCATTTCAGTCCTTTCCTCTCGACTGCTTAAAAAAATCTGGTGCTTGCTACTGTCCATGCCACTGCCCCCCCCGCCCATGCCTGAGGGAGGAGAAGCAGCACAGCAAACCTGGGGAACAAGGTTGGGTCCCCCACCCCCGCAGAATAAGCCCCAGGAACTGCTTTGTAGGCATGTGGCATCAGGGTTGTGATAGGGTTTTGTTTTGGTTTTCTTTTTTTTCCCTGCCTTCTTTACATAATGTATTAATTGGGGTTGCTTTTCCAAACTACTGAGTTCTGTGGGGACTTTTTGTGCTTTTACCCTACAAAAAATGGTCATTTTCACTTTCGGTTTTGTGCATGAGAATGGTTGGTGGGTGCTTTTAGGTGGTTGTTCCTTCCCCACCACCACCCTTTTTTTCCCTTTCCAGCTGCACAAATCCAGCTGGAGTTGGCTTTCCCAGAAGCCCCAAGTTGTTTTCTTTCCACCAGAATTCTTTCTGTTTTTTTCACCCCCCATTGCAGACCCAGAGTCAGGGGGTTTGAGGTATTTTTGTGCCCAGGCAGCAGCTCCCAGGCTGCATAAGCAGCCCCACAGGGGGAAGTCCCCGTTTGAGGGAATCGGCCCCAAATTGGGATGGGAAAGTGAAGACAAGGGAAAAAAAAACCTGAACAACCTGAAAAAGAACACCTACTCCAGCCCACCAAGCACCGGTCACCTTGCCTGACTCACCTCCAGGGCCCAGATCACGCTCGGCTCATCGCTTAGCGCCCTCGGATCACAAAAAAAAAGAGTAAAACCCATAATGGAGCCCTATAGCCATCAGTCACATCTTCCCTCCAGTACTACACAGACTCACCTTCTTCCAGCGCTCCCCTGGGCTCTCCTCCGTTGCCCTGCACGACTCATCCACCTGCACCTGGAAAAACAGTGTTACTGAACAAGTCACCTGGAGGCACAGCAACAGCTTAACCATTCCACAGCTCTTGCGCCCCCGTAGGAATACCATCTAGAGCCCAACTACAGCCTGCCGTTAAAGGAAATGCGTTAAATCAAACGTTAAGCCCTCGCACGTACAAGCCGGAACAGCAAACACACAGCACGCTCGCGCACCCAGGGCGCAGCCCGACGGAGGTCCACGGGCACCTCGCCGGTTTGATGCGGAGCCGCCCAGCATCCCTGCGAGCACAGCTGCAGGCGCAACAGCAGTTTCACCTACACCCATCTCAGCGCGCAGCGCTTCTGAAGCTTTAAGCTGAAAGCCCTACCTTGACCCTTGGCCACACTAGAAGCGAGCCGTGGCTAGGACTCCACAGAAACACAGCAACACAAATTGCACACCCACAGCGGCGACAGCCTTGCAGCTATTTAGACCAGGAACAACAGAGAAAAGTAAAACAGCTTCATCACCCGCACGGGAAAAGCAGCAGACGGAGACAAAGGGTCAGCATTCACAGCCCTTACAGAACACAGGCGTTCTCTCTCCTTCCACTCCTAAACCCATCCCCACTTAGGTCTAAATATCGCAGCCCTGCTGGGGCAATATCGAGAGCGGGGAACAAGAGCCCTGCCGCCGGCCGTTTGTGCGGCAGGACACAAAAACAGAGGGACATGTTTTGCCACACACAACCCTGAATCTCCTGAAAATTTATGTTTACCAAAAATAGCCATTTGGAACATATTCCCAAAAACATTCGGCAATGAAACGCTTACGTGCTTGACACCCGCACATTTTTGGGGAACTTGCTATTTGCTTCCTGGTTTTGCTGGTCTTCCCTCAGAAGTTCTACCTGCAGCCAAGTTATTCCCACCCGCCCGACCGGTTCAACCATTCACCTTCCTGGTATTACCAGCACATTGACACAGGCGAGGAACTTAACTGCTCTTCTAAAACTATCCAAATGACAATCACAGCCCTGAAAGAGGAGTGGAAGAGAAGAAAAGGAGAGATCAGGCAGCAAAGATGCCCTGCAGGCTGCTGCCAGCCAACACTGCACTCTTTTGTTAAAGCCACCCCACCCCCCCAAACGCAAAAAAAAAGCCCCATGACTTTGTGGAGTGCGGTTTTTTTTTCTTTTCCGCAGTCCTTCTGGAGCTCATCCCTGTCTCAGCATCTTGTCTTGTCAGAGCATGAAGATGCAGATGATCTGTATCCCGACGACATCTGCATGGGATGAATACATTTTCAGAAATAGACCAGATCTGTGAGACTCCTGTCACCTTTGTGGTTTTAATAATCATAACTCAATTTTGTCGACTGACACACTTGTGAGAACTAACTTTGAAACTTAGCCTCTCCTTGGGGAAAAAAACGTGTTAGACACCAAATGAAACTGATTCAGAGCTCCGAACCACGATGGAGCCGATAGAGCTGCTGTGACTTAGTTTGTATGATTAATTAATTGGTTAATAACTATCCTAAGCAGCACAGAAAGAAGAGCTGGACCCAAAGAGGGTGCGCTACGCTGGATCCAAAAAGCACCCTTCCTCCAGAGACCCGCCTCAGGTGGCGAGTTCGCTCTGGTGCATGCCGGCCTCCCGAACTTCGGGGTCCGATGTGACCTGACCCCCACCTCCGGGGAGGGTCCGCGTACCCTGCCCAACCCCTGCTTTCCCCTGCAGCCCCCAATGCCCCCACCCCACCCCAACCCCCCAGCCTGCACAAGCAGCCAAACCGGCTTCTGCTTTTGGCCCCCAAACCAGCTCACTTTGGGACCGTTTCTGAGCCAAAAAGCCCAGCTGCTGAGCCTGTTCTCAAGTCCCAAAAATGCAGCACTCGACCTCTGCTCCTCAGCCCCAAACCACACGACTTAGTCCCCTCGGTCAGGCCCTCAAAACGCACGACTCGATCTGTTTCAGGGCCCCGGCGTCAGCCACAGGAGCCTGCTCTCACGGCCCAGGAACAGAAGAGCTGCGCTCTCCCCGCTCAGGGACCAAACCAGCTGAGCCTGGCTGCGTCCCGGCCCCCTCCGCAGTCCCCACGGGCAACGCTCAGGGCCGCGGAGAGCGCAGCCACCCCGCAGCCCCGCACCCCCACGGCCCACGCGGGCACTGTCGGGGAGGCCTCGGGAACTGAACTGCGCGGGCCCGGCCCCGCACCCCGGCGGGGCAGCCCAGCGCCGGCCCGGCAGCGCTTTCCTCCTGCTCTCGCAGGCCTCGTTTCCCCGGCACCGCCGGGCCCGCACCCCAACCCCACAGGGGGCCGGGCCCAGCCCGCCTCCAGCAAACCGCGGCGGCAGCAGCCGGGGTCCCTGCCTGCCTCGCGGGCAAGGGGGGACCCGCCCGGCACCGCAGGGGCCCCCGCCGGGGTCGCCGCCGCCGCCCGACCCCGACGAGGAGCAGCCGAGAGCCGGGTGGGGCTGCCCCTACTTCCCCACGGCCGGGCACGGGCTCGGCCCCAAAACCCAACCACCGACCCACGACAGCGCTCGGCCCGGGGCCGCTGCTGCCCGCAACCCCCCCCCCCCGGGGACTCCGCGGACCGGGAGACCCCACAGCCGAAACCCGCCGACCCACAGCGCGCCCAGCCACGCACGCGGCTCCTCACCTGCCCCCCGGCGCGGCTCCGGCTGCCCCACGGCCCGGCACGGAGCCGAACCCGGCCACCGGACCATCCGCCGCCCCCCCGCAACCCCCGGACGCTCCGGGCCGGTTCTCGTCCCTTTTCGCTCCGACGCCTCGAGCCGAGCCGGCCCCGCTCCTCCGAGCTACCGGCGGTGCCCGCTCTGCTGCTCGGGGCCGGGCCCTGTTCTCACCCAGCCGCGAGAAGCCGCCCCGGGGTCTCCTCGGTGCGTCCAGCCCCGTGCCGTGCCGGAGCGGGGAGAGCCGGGTACGAGCGCGGAGCCCTGGGGCAGGGGTTGCCCCAGTGCCGCCGACGGTGTGGGGGGGTGTGTCGTCGTCCCCCGCCCCACGCGGGGGGCGCACACACGGTACACCCGCGGGCAGGGGCATCCCCGGGGAGCCGTGCGGCCGGGCTGCGCCGTAGGAGGGGAAGGTGATGTTGGTTTCCCATTTTCCCCGCAGCCTGATCCTCCCCCCTCCCCCGTACTGAGTTGCCCCCCCCGCCCACCCCTTCCCGCGCGTTACAGCCCGCGAAAAAGCTTTTAACAACCCCATCGACAACACTCCCTTTATCCCTCTTCCAGCAGCAGCAGCAGCGAGAGATTAAGCCAACTGCAGCAGAGAGGAGGAAGGCAAGGAGAGCCTTTTCAAGCAAGGGCAGGACAAAAATGCACGGCGTGGACAGGCACAGGAGAGGCTGCGTTATCTGGAAAGCACAACACCTACCCAAGGGCAGAAAATAAGGAACGAATCGTTTGCAAGGAGCTGCAGCAGACAGGTCACCTTTTTCTTTATTGCTCTCCTGCCCTTTGTTATCCAAAGCGATAGGCTTCACCACCGGGCAGAAAATAGCTGCCTAGATTTACACGGACAACCAGAAACAATCAAGCCACCCAGGAAAAAGTTCACAGCAGAGGTATAACACATCAGCAGCTAAAACATTTGTTACGCAGGCACAACCAGGCACTAAACAAAGGCTTTCCAACATTGGAGATCTAGAACAGGTAGACATTAGCACAGAAGCGCAAGGGGCTCCGTCACCCTGCGCAAATCTCCCCGTGCCTACACACGCACACGTTCAGAAGTTTTTTATCAGAAAACGCCTGACTGAGCCATTTGCCACAGTCACGAGACTCACGACATGACACACGAGGTGGGCCCAGAGTTTTAAGGCAAAAATACCTCCCCCGCCCCCCACCCGAGATCTTTCAGGCTCCAGACCTGCCATCTCCCCGCACCAAACCTCCCCGGCCAAAGGGTTTCAGGTGGCCCAAAACACAGTACACAGAAAATAAAAGGGGAAAGCCCTACATTGTGCAAAAGCGAACGATGCCCGACCAGGGCTTCTCTGCGGGGCCCGAGCTCGGCACGGAGCCCCCCCCCGGCACGAGCCCGGCCCCGGGGCCGGCACGGAGGAGCCAGCCCCCCCCCGGCACGAGCCCGGCACGGAGGAGCCAGCCCCCCCCCGGCACGAGCCCGGCCCCAGGGCCGGCACGGAGGAGCCAGCCCCCCCCCGGCACGAGCCCGGCCCCGGGGCCGGCACGGAGGAGCCAGCCCCCCCCTCCCCCGCCCGGCCCCGGGGCCGGCGCGACGGAGCTCCCCCCGCCCGGCACCGAGCCCGGCCCGGGCCGGCGACGGAGGCCCCCCCCGCCCGGCCCAGGGTCGGGCCCGCACGGAGCCCCCCCCACCCCCGGCCCACACGGAGCCCCCACCGCTGCCCGAACTCACCCACCAGCGCTCTCCGGCCCCCGGCTACGGCCGCGCTGCTCTCTCAGGCGGCTGCCGCAGACGAGGATCGGGAGCCGCCAGGCCTCCAGGAGTCCCGAGGGGATGCCGGCCACCGCAGGGGATGGCTGCCTGCGGCCGGACTGCCGCGGCGCTCCCCGCCCAGCTCCGAGCAGTCTCCGCCGGCCACGGGCTTCCCACGCCGGGCCGCAGAGGGGCCCCGGCACCGCAAAGAGACCCCTCGCGACCCGGCCGCCCCACGCACCTCTCCCACCTCCGCTCCGCCGCGCACGCGCCACCGGAAGCCCGGGCCCCGCGGGGCGGCCCTTAGAGGGCGGCCGGAAGGACCGGCCCCCAGCGGCCCCGCCCCCGCGCCGGACCGCCCCCGCGCCCAGCCGGTGAGCGCCAGCGCCCCCTGCTGGCCGGGCCGCGCTCAGCTCGCGAGGGCGCCGAGGGCCGGGCGGGGCGGGACGCGCCGGCTCGGGGCCGGCTCCTTTCGGGGCGAGCGGGCGAGCGAGAGACCCCTGCGGGCCCCGGTCACGGCCGGGCAGAGCCGCGCGCCCTCCGGGAGCGGCTGAACGGGGCTGCCGCTCGTGACACGTACCGAGCCGTCCGCGACGGGAGCGAGCAGAGGAGGAAGGGGCCGGCGGCCGCGGGGCCCTGCCCGCAGGCACGGGGGGGGGGGTGCGGGCTGGGGCCCGTGGGGCCGCCCTGCTGGGCCGCTGCCCTGCGCCGCACCGCGCTGGGGGCTGGGGCCCGACCGGCGCCGGGGGACCGGGGGCAGCCACGAGCAGGGGGCCTGAGCTTAGCCACGGCCTGCAAAACACCCCGCAGCGTGAGACGCTGCGAGGCCAAGGTGGTCCTTGGCAATGGGGGCGCCTGGGCTCGGCCTCCGCCGTACCCGTCCTGGGTCTGCGTGGCGTTCCAGGGGAACGGTGTTCTCCTTGTGCGGAAGGTGGGCTGGCCGTTCGGCCGTGCCCCGGCCGTTACCGATACTGCCAGAGGCGCTCGCACGCTCTGGCCCGTTACTGCTGCGGTACCGCGCCGTAGCCGAAAGAAGAGGTGTTGTGTTTTCTCACAGAAAAGCCTCCTACGGTCAGTGGAAGAAATAACCTCCTTCCGTGGCACTGACTCTTTTCGTCCAGTCCATAGCCGGCTTTCGGCTTTTGTCTTTACAGCATTCAGTTTGCTTTCTGCCAAGCTTTCTACCTGCTGTGAAACATTTGGATGTTTTTTTCCTGTTGCTTTTTTTCCCCCCTACTTGCTCCACAACTCCCACACCAACCACCCAGCGCGGCTCGCCTTTCAGCCCCCAGACCCAGGAGCCTTGCCCTGGGACGGCCCGTACATGTCAGCAGAGTTGTTCCAGCTCTCACCCTGTCCCTACCCAGCTGAGGACGTCTGTGTCCGTGAGAGACACCCAGACACTGCCCCTGCAGCGTGGCAGTCCCCTGCCCCGTCAGTGAAAACTGCGGCAATATCGGCTAAGTTTAAAAGCGTCGGCAGGAGGTGCAGAATACGTAAATAAAGCGGCGGTTGGCTGCCGGGTACGGGTGCGATATAAATACATTTTGTTTACAGGCCTTCGTGCCTATTCAGCGTTGAACGGCACCGCAGCCCACCCACCCCGGGGCTCACGGGGCTCGGAGAAGGGTCTCTCCAAGGGCACAACCTAAGGCAGCGCAGGAAGCCCAGCTGCCACGCTCCCAGTCGCTACGGGACGCTTGCTTACAGCTACACCGACGAGGGTGCGGATGAGGCTGGAACTAGCAGAAATGCTGACTCTTCTGGCCTTTTATTTGTGGAAGGCACAGCGCGCGAGCCTCGGCGGCTCACAGGAGAAGCGTGCGGCGCTGCCGGACTCTCATTCTCAGCTCACGTACTACTGCCAAAGCTCCTGCCCTGTGCTGTGCCAGATGCCGGCTGGCGTGAGCACCTGGGCTCCTGAGGGACCCCCTTGTCCTGAGAGCCAGAGGTACTCGCTTCCCTTTGCATGAGGCCTGTAGGAGATAGACCCTGCAATTTAAAAAATCTGTATCAAACGTGGCAGACTCAAAGGGGGGCATTTTAAAAAAGGCAGGTTTGTTTTCTTTTTTAACTTTACGATCTACAGCCTAGCAAAGAGCTCCCTTTCAGTGTCAGTCGCTTGGCCTTCTCCCCTACTGACGAGGTCCCAGCCTCCCGGTGAGATCTCGCTGGAGATATTCTCAGTTTCCCTCAGGTACGGGGCTGCCCTGGCCCGAGGCCAGCGAAGAAGCTGACTTTGCCCGTGCCTGAATCAGCAACACGTCCAGCAGGCGACTTGCAGAGCCCAGGGAACGCTCGTAAAGAGGTTTGGGGGTGGGCCGCGCCACATCTGCGGCATCGGCCGTGGGAAAGGACCGGCGCAGTAAAGCAGGTGGGTGAAACCGCGGTCCGCGCCAATACGTGCTGCTGCCTGGGGCATCGCTTTGCTGCGGGTCAAGTCAGATGCTCTCTGTAAGAGTCAGTCAGGGCAAAGGCAGCAGCAGATGTCTTTTCTGCTCATTTTAACAAAGGCTGGACGGAGCCCATAGAGGAAGGCACTACGCGTCTTGCTGGGTCTGTTTGCCTGCCTTCTCGTAAGCCGTCGCGGAAACTTGCACGAGCAAAGCCTGTGCAAGCTGATGACAGCCACGCACGGTTGAAGAGGGAGCAGACGGTGAGAGCAGAGGTGCGCGCTCAGGCTGTGCGCTGGAAGCTAATGCTAATGCTGCAAAATAAAGAGTGGATTTTCTTTTTTGGGTTTAGGTGAGCGCTAAACATGACATGTGCGTGTGTGCGTGTGTCTCTCGCAGGTTTTTGTCATACACCCCACCCCCCCGCCCCAAAAAAACCACCCGCACATGCCACGCGTTAAACAGTGGTTTTCCATTGTACTTAGACGTGCTTACATAGGTGTGTTGGTTTTTTCTTTTTTAATGCAGAAACAGCAATACGATAGATTTAATACAGCTAGCAATTAGATGGGTGTAGCTTTAGAGCGTCGGCTGTTTACAAAGCAACTGCACACCTTCTTTAACTCACAGTTTAAACAGGTAAACTTGCAGTGCATCACACGTGCTTTGTACAGTCACGGTCCACACGGCAGGCCAGATGCTTCCCCCTGCCTTGTCCTTGTTCCCCCGACTCCGACGGGACCGCCGAGGCCACCCTGGGGACAGCGCCGCTTTCTAGCAGCTGGGTTGCTTGCCTGGATGCCCCACAGACAAACAGTCATTTCCCCGCTGAACCTCTTCTCAAATATTTTCCTAGCCCTGCAGGCCCCAGGTCCTTTGGTTCATATTTCCTTTTTTCCGGGCTTGATGCACAGGACCGACGATTTCCAGAAACAGAGGCTGATTCAGTCCAGGCTAAACATTCTCTGACCTAAACCAAACTGCCTTCGAAGAGATAGCTGTACTGTAGGCACCACCTCGGGAACAGAAGTTGCCCTGTCATTAAAAAAAAAAAAAAGAAGAAAAACAAGGCATTTCAGGCTGAGGAGGCTGAACGGTGTGCTGGGGGCAGTGGGGGGTTGGAAAGAAACAGTTCAGACGATTAGAGTGAGCTTAGCATTGCAAAGCGTGCCATTATTTTTAATTTGGCAGTCAGAAGAAAATAGATTCTGACACTGATTTCCTGCGTGCTGCGGGAGTTCTCTCCTCAGCATTCCTGTGCACCATTTTACTTTTGTGTCCCGTCCGCTTCGCTTTTGTGCTGTAGCTCTCCGGTTCTAGCTACGCTTCCCACCACCCCCATTACGCTTTGACAAGCCCAGCTCTCACTGTGCTTCCCTTCCCTTCCCTTCCCGTATGCGCGTGCAGGGAAAAGCCCGCGCGTCTGCCACTACAGGACACGCTCTGGGGGGCAGGAGAGATGACGACGCTCCCTGACAGAGGACACAGCTGAGGGGCGGTCCGCCGGGGCTGGGGAGATGGCAGCACCTTCCCTCAGCTGCCCCATCCGAGCACAGGTGCAGGTGCGCACTGAGGAGAGACAAGCAGGCAGGAGCCGCAGAGCGAGAGAGAAAATAAAATTCACGGGTGGGTGCTACTTGCGTCTCATTTTTAGCGCAAGACATTAATTCTCAGCACATTCTTGGAGCTGCCCCTTTGGGACTCACGGAGAAGAGGGAGGTTGGCCACGCGGTGCAGCCCAGCTCTGCTTCCCCTAAATGGTTTTACTGTTCAGGTGTTGCCCTAATCTGGCCGGTACCCCCGCAAAGAGTTTGGGATTTCTGCTGCCTCTCCGGGCCAGCCACAGACCCTGACTTCATCGCAGCGAATGACCCTGCACTCGTCAGAGCGGTTGCCGAGTCACATCCTGCTGCCTTCCCTGCAGAACTGGAGACCCTTTTTCAGCCCTTGCCCCCTCTTCTCTCAGCTCGTCGCCCGTCCCTTTACCAGTGCCGGCACCGATCCTGCCTCCAGCTCGCCCTGTCCCCACCTGCGAGCGCCCAACAGGAGCTAAATGTCTCCTCAAGGATGCACGGAAGAGACGCGCAGGTAACCCAGCACAGACCCCCTGCAAACATCTTCTTTCCATTTGCTTTCCTCTCCTGACACGAAGGGATGACTTAGGAAAAGCGTACTGCTCGCATTTCACCCGCACCGCTTCTACTTTCACTCTCGCTCTCCTTGGCAGTAATTAATAGCGGTGGCTGGGGGGGCTGGGGCATTCCCCCAAAGCGGCTGCGGTTACATCCGGGCGGTTGTGGCACTCCATTAGCTTTGTAATTTTTAAATCTAAATCTTCTGGAATTGTTAGTTCTGGTCAGGAATCACCCGTACCTGCAAATTTTCTTAATAGCTACGCTTGAACCCAGCCACTGTTTAACAGCTCACCTTTATTTCTCTTCATTTAAGAACCCAAAGCTTCGTTTACTGCTTGGGTTGGAAGCAGGAGCTGTCGCTGCCTCCGAACTTTCTAACAGCCCTGTTACAATTTCAGTACTACCCGCTCCCGATTTAGCTTTCCGGGTCGATTTTCATTCTAGATTCTAAAATTTCCTTATTTTGTTTCTGATCAGGAGTCATTAATGCCTGCAGTTGATTTAATAACGGCTGCATTTAGACTGAGCTATTAATGACTCGCAACTCTATTTATGGCATAAAAAAGGACTGCCTTTATTTTTTTTAATTACAGATTAGGAATAATGACTGCCTGGTTTGTTCAGTAATAGCTGCGATTAAATTGAGTCACGACTCCTCCCTAAATAATATGTGTTTATTTGCACTCTAACAATTTAACCTCCCCTTCACCGGTCAGGGGCACCGACAAGTGCCCGCGCGTACCTCCGCGCCCCCTGCGCCGGCTCCCCAGGGAGCAGCCTCGTACCCTGACCAGAGTCTGCAGCGGCCCGTTGTCGGCCCAGCTCCTCGCCCTCGAGCGGCGGATCCGCTGCTGCCCAGAGGGGACGGAAACGGCGCGGGGTAAATGATAATGTGAAATGATAAACGAATAAAATGATCTCACAAGGGGGAAGAAAACCAGCAAAGCAAAAACCAAACCCCAAACAGAACACCATACCACTAAACCGCCTCACCGCCCCCTCAGCGCCCAAAACAGCATCCCGGGAGGAAAAAAGCAAAGCAGGCCACAAGGGACCTTTCTAGTACAGCTGCTGCCAAAGAGCGCCAAGCTCTGGAAGCCTTACCTCAGGCAACGCCTCCGCTTCTCTAAGCGCCAGAGCACGCCTGCCCGGGGGGCTGAGACAGCCCCAGAGCTGCGACCGCCCGAGGGAACACGGGAGCCCCGGCGCCAGAGGAGCCCGGGGGCAGCGAGAGCTGCCCGAGCCCCGGCTGGGGCTCTTCGACCCCCGGGCCCCGCCCCCGCCCTTCCCACAGCGCCCCGCGAAAGGGGCGGGCCGAGCCCCCCGAGGGGTGAAGGCCCCGGGAGCCGTACGGGAGCCGCCTGGAGTTCCCGGCACGGGAGGGGGGGGGAGAGAAAACACCCAAACCGAGCCCCCCCCCGAGCGGAGCAAACACAGGCTCGGGCCGTTGCCGGGGGGCGGGGCCTGTCGCTAAGGGGAGAGAGCTGGCACCGCCCCCCGGGCCGTTGCCAGGGGGTGGGGCCTGTCGCTAAGGGGAGAGAGCCGGCACCGCCCCCCGGGCCATTGCTAGGGGGCTGGGCCTGTCGCTAAGGGGAGAGAGCCGGCACCGCCCCCCGGGCCGTTGCCAGGGGGCGGGGCCTGTCGCTAAGGGGAGAGAGCCGGCACCGCCCCCCGGGCCGTTGCCAGGGGGCGGGGCCTGTCGCTAAGGGGGTGTGTCCAAAGGGACGCTGGCAATGCCCCTGGAACCATCACCACGGGCAGGGCCTCTTGCTATGGAGGGTGGGGCCAGGCAGCACCAGCAACACCCCCAGGCTGTCACCAGGGGGTGGGGCCTGTTGCTATCTGGGGGTGCTGGGGAGCACAGGAGCACGGCCCCGCCCCACCAGGCCCTCGCCAGGGGGCTTGGCCTGTCGCAAAGGTGGGTGGGGCCAGGTGGGTCAGCCATCAGACCGCCTGCCCGCCCATCGCCGGGGGCGGGGCCCGTTGCTAAGAGCGTGGCGAGGAGTATCAGCACCACCCTCACCGGGCTATCGCAAGGGGTCAACACCTGTCGCTAAGGGCTGTGGTACACGGCTCCAGCCCCCACGGTGCCGTCACCAGGTAGCGGGGGGGGGTGTCACTAAGTGGCGTGGAGAAGTGAGCGCGGCGAAATGTCGCTCCAGCCCGTGCACGGCTGCTGGCTGCAGTACCGCGGTTTGGTCGCACGGTGGCGGCAGATAGCAGGAAAGGGCGCCACTGCGCATGCGCGGCTGCCCGCCTGCAGTACCGCTGTTTGGTCGCACGGTGGCGGCAGAGCGCTAAAATGGCGCCACTGCGCATGCGCGGCTGCCCGCCTGCAGTACCGCTCTTTGGCCGCACGGTGGCGATAGAGAGCTAAAATGGCGCCACTGCGCAAGCGCGGCTGCCCGCCTGCAGTACCGCGGTTTGGTCGCTCGGTGGCGGCAGAGAGCTAAAATGGCGCCACTGCGCATGCGCGGCTGCCCGCCTGCAGTACCGCTCTTTGGCCGCACGGTGGCGGCAGAGAGCTAAAATGGCGCCACTGCGCAAGCGCGGCTGCCCGCCTGCAGTACCGCGGTTTGGTCGCTCGGTGGCGGCAGAGAGCTAAAATGGCGCCACTGCGCATGCGCGGCTGCCGGATTGCAGTACCGCGGTTTGGTCGCTCGGTGGCGGCAGAGAGCAGAAAAGGGCGCCACTGCGCATGCGCGGCCGCCCGCCTGCAGTACCAGCATCTGCTTGCACGGCAACAGCAGCGGCCAGAGGAAAACTTCACCCTCGGGAACGGGCGGCTTCCCGTCTGCCGTACCCGGTTTTGATCGACCGGTGACTGCCGCGATCGGATAAGGGGCGGGTGGAAATCTCTACCAGGGTAGCGGAGCTCCCGCCTGCAGTCCCGGGGCTCGGTCGCTCGGTGAAAGCAGCGAGCAGAAAACAACAGGTGGCCAGTGCGCATGCGGGGCTGCCCGCCTGCAGTACCGCGGTTTGGCCGCACGGTGGCGGCAGAGAGCAGCAAAGGCGCCACTGCGCATGCGCACTGTCCTCCCGCCTGCCCCACTCGCCCCCACCCCACGCCCGAGGGAGGAGAAGCAGCACAAACCACCTGGGGAAAAAGGTCCCCTTTCCCACCCCCACACCCCCCCCGGAGTAAGCCCCATCAGTTGCTGTAGGCCTGCGGCATCAGGGCTGGGACAGGGAGAGCAGCAAGTCAACAGGTCCTGGAGGGTTAAAGAAGAAAATCCATCAGGGGAACACAGCTGCCCTTCTGAAGGCAGGCTGCCCGGGGTGAGGGGGGCAGCTGTGCGTCGGGGCACAGGGCAGCCAGGCAGACCAGATGCCAGCGGCTGCCCTGCAAAGGAGTTGTGCGCTGCTGAGCCTTGGGCTTCGTTGGCTTGGCAGCGCCTCGCCACTGCTCATCCTGCGTAAGCACGAGGCTTCAGCGAGCACAGAACAGGAGGCCAGGGGAAGCGGGGGGGAGGAATGTCACCGGGGAAAAAAAGTCATGCAGGGGGGCCATCTCAGGGGACAGCGTCTGGGAGGGCACAGACACACGCAGAGGGAGGGCGGGGGAGGAGGCGGACACTGCCGGACAGGGGCATGTCTGGGCAGACACGCCATGGGGAACATGCATGGGGATGACTGACACCAGGGGGGTCCCCCCAGGATAATCCACAACGGGCAACTCACCTGGGCTCACCTGCAGCAGATGATCCGCTCCAGATAACCGACCCACTCCGGAGAATCCATTCCGGATAAGCCCCAGCAATGCCCCTCAAACTGCTGCTGTTTCACCCCAAATTTTCCCCAATTTGGGGTTTTTGGGGCGGTCGTTTGGTGGTGGTGATTTCTGTTTGGATGGCTTGGCTTTTTTTGTTGTTGGGGGTTTTGGGGGTTTTACCTTATGGAAAAGCAAAAAAAGCCAAAGGAACAAAGTTGGGATTGCTTTTCCAAACGGTTCACTTCTGGGTCTTGTGAGAAACCATAAATTAGGATATTGTTTATTAAGACTTATGCCGAGATTGTAAGAAACTATAAATTAGGATACTGCTTACTAAGACTTATGTCGAGATTGTGAGAAACTATAAATTAGGATACTGCTTACTAAGACTTATGTCGAGATTGTGAGAAACTATAAATTAGGATACTGCTTACTAAGACTTATGTCGAGATTGTGAGAAACTATAAATTAAGGTACTGCTTATTAAGACTTAGGTTGAGGTCAAGGTAGGGGTCATGCAAAGAATACCTCCCAAACCACCAGATGTCCAGACTAACGAACAGAGATAAGGAACTGAAGCTTGCGAAGACAGAGATAAGAAACTGAAGCATGAGAAGAATACCTCCCACTATTCCTTTGAACATGGAAAAAAAAAAATGTATAAAAAGAGACTGTTCGAACTACTCAATACGGCAGTTGGCGGAGCGCAGACTCCCCTGCCGTCCAGCGCTGTATTTGCTCATATTCTACTTGCTATAATTAATAAAATTCTAATTGGATTCTGATCCATTGCGGTCTCAATTTATGACAATCTTGGTGCCGTGACTCGGATAAGGAACGGTGAGCTTCTGTCCTCCGGGGAGGCGCCCCGCGGCAATCCGCGGCCCCGCGACCGACAGCTTACCTCAACCTTACCGACGAACCTAAATTCTAGAATGATGAGCAAAGGGGAAACCGGTAAAATCCCATAAAAATTCTGTGCACAGGAGTCCGGACGAAGACGCAGGGTGCGTAAGTATATTGCGAATTTGGTCGCAGGTTTACCGTTCGGGCGGGATTGGGTTTCCTGGAATATAACAAGTGAGAGGTTCGCTATATTGAACCAAGCGAGTGTGGACCCTTAAGTACTGCGTTTCCCATCTCCCGCGAGGGACTGGGCCAGGAACAAGGGGAGCGAGTGAGTGTATGCTTGTGGATATTCCAGAAGATGGGGGCGAAGGGCAGCAAGCCTTCGACTCCCATGGGAAGGGTACCCACTGTACCTAAGAATACCCCTCTGGCATATATCCTAGACAATTGGAGATATTTCCCTGGAACCCTAGGGAGAGATAAACAAAAAATGATAGAATATTGTACTAGGATATGGGGAGGGAAGAAGATTTCTAAAGATGTCTTTTGGCCAGTCTATGGGTCAGAAAAAGACTGGGTCAGACAACAATTAAACCTCTGGGTTAATAATAAAAAACCCCTTAACCCGGAAGAGAGTCAGTATGCAAAAATGTGGCTAGAAAGACCGGGAGCTAGACTTTATCCACTGAATGAAGTGAAAACTAAACAAGAGAAAAAGAAGGAAGAGTTAGATGAAACCCTTCTAACCCCCCCTCCTTACATTCCTCCTCCTGCTCCCACAGCCCCTCCAGAGGTCCCCAGAGCATCCACCCCCCCAGAATCAGAACAAGGGTCTTCCCCTCCTCCTAGACGCATGACTAGGAGTCAAAAAGGGGCAGCTCAGATGTATCCTCTAAGGGAAATACCCATGGGGGGACCCCAACCTGTGATTGGATATATTTCTGTACCCCTAAGCTCGGCTGACCTACGAGATTTTAAAAGAACCGAGATGGGAACCCTAATTGAGGACCCACTCGGAGTGGCAGAAAGATTAGATCAATTTTTGGGACCAAACCTTTATACTTGGGATGAGATGCAATCTATCCTTGGTCAATTATTTACTACCGAGGAAAGAGATATGATCAGACGAGCAGGAATGAGACTGTGGGATGCTCAGCATGCCCAGGGACCTCCAGCAGATATTAAATGGCCACTCCAAAAACCTAATTGGGATAATCAGGATCCGGTGCATAGAACCCATATGCAGGACCTGAGAACTATAGTAATTCAAGGGATTAGAGAAGCAGTACCCCGTGGCCAGAATATTAATAAAGCATTTAATGAAATGCAAAAGAAAAATGAGAGCCCTACTGAGTGGCTGGAACGACTGAGGAAAGCCCTTCAGCTGTACTCTGGGGTAAATCCAGACGACCCTTTAGGGCAAGCGCTCCTCAAAACTCAGTTTGTGGCAAAATCATGGGAAGATATCAGAAAGAAGATTGAAAAGTTAGAAGACTGGCAGAATAGAGGGTTGGATGAATTATTGAGAGAAGCTCAGAAAGTCTACGTAAGGCGGGAAGAAGAGAGCAGCAAGCGACAAGTAAAAATGATGGTAGCAGCAGTCAGAGAGGATCGCAAAGGGCGGGCTGGTAAACACAGATCTGCTGGAGCGAAACAAGGGAATGTAGTAGTAAAGAAGGAACAGAGATGTTGTTTTTACTGTGGAAAGAAGGGACATATAAAGAAGAATTGCAGAGAAAGGATCAGGGATGAGGAAATATTGAAAACGGAATAGGAAAGTCAGGGGCTCTATATCTTAGGGGACCGGAGTCATCATGAGCCCTTGATAAAATTAAAAATAGGTCCCCATAAACAAGAGTTCACCTTTTTAGTAGACACTGGAGCTGAGAAATCGACTATTAGGCAAATACCTGAGGGATGTAAAGTTTCCCCTGAAAAAGTACAAGTAATTGGGGCAAAAGGAGAACCCTTTAAAGTAAGCAAAATCAAAAATGTAGTATTCGAAACTGAAAATAAATTTGGAATGGGTGAACTCTTGCTCGTCCCTGAAGCAGAATTTAATCTGCTAGGACGAGATTTAATTGTTGAATTGCAATTAGAAATTAAAGTAAAAAATCAAGAGCTAATGGTGTCTGCTTATCCTTTGACCGTGGATGATCAAAAACAAATTAACCCCGATGTCTGGTACTCTCCGGACACAATAAGTAAACTAAAAATCCCACCGATTAAAATTCAAATTTCCGAACCCCACATACCTGTGAGGGTAAGGCAATATCCCATATCCCTAGAAGGATGGAGAGGATTAAAGCCAGAAATTGATCGATTGTTAGCACAAGGAATCTTAGAGCCTTGTATGTCACCCTTTAACACTCCCATTTTGCCTGTGAAAAAGCCAAATGGGAAATATCGGCTTGTGCATGATTTAAGGGAAATAAACAAAAGAACTATCACCCGGTTCCCTGTAGTAGCAAATCCATACACACTGCTAAGCAAGCTAGGACCCCATAACTCCTGGTATAGTGTGATTGATTTAAAGGATGCCTTTTGGGCCTGTCCACTGGCAGAAGAATGCCGTGATTATTTTGCCTTTGAATGGGAAGACATAGAGACAGGCCGCAGACAGCAATTGAGATGGACGGTGCTCCCCCAAGGGTTCACTGAGTCCCCTAATCTGTTTGGACAGGCCCTGGAAGAGCTCTTAAAAGAATACCGGGTACAAACGGGAAATGTGCTGTTACAGTATGTAGATGATCTGCTCATAGCAGGGAATAATAAGGAAGATGTAAGAAAAGAAAGCATTCAACTCCTAAACTTTCTTGCACAACAGGGACTACGAGTATCACAAGAAAAGTTACAATTTGTGGAAGAAAAAGTGAAATATTTGGGGCATTATTTGTTTAACGGCAAAAAGATATTGGATCCAGAGCGCATTAAGGGAATTTTAGAATTACCTATGCCTGTCACTAAAAGGCAAATTCGGCAAGCATTAGGGCTATTTGGGTATTGTAGGCAGTGGATAGAGAATTACAGCTTTAAAGTTAAAATTTTATATGAACAACTGTCTAAAGATAAAATACCCAAGTGGACCCCTCAGGATCAAGAGCAGTTTGCCAGCCTTAAAAGGGAGTTAAGTCAAGCACCGGTTTTAAGCCTCCCAGATCTAAAGCGGCCATTCCATTTATTCGTTAACATACATGAAGGAACAGCATTCGGAGTATTAACTCAGGAATGGGCTGGACAAAAGAAACCGGTGGCATACTTATCAAAGCTGTTAGATCCTGTAAGCAGGGGTTGGCCAAGTTGTTTACAAATCATTGTTGCTGCTGCCTTATTACTTGAAGAAACGAATCGTATTACCTTCAATGGAGAAGTTGTCCTATATGCGCCTCATAACATAAGGGGGGTACTTCAACAAAAAGCAGAAAAATGGCTTACAGATAGCCGACTACTAAAGTATGAGGGAATACTTATAGAATCTCCAAAACTGTCCCTAAGGACTGTCGGAGCGGTTAACCCTGCAGAATTTCTATACCCAGGGGAAAGTACTGAGTTAATACACGATTGTCTCCAAACGATTGAACAACAAACACGAATTCGACCAGATCTAGAAGAAGAGGAATTACAACATGGAGAAATATTTTTTATAGATGGGTCATCTCGAATAGTGGAAGGTAAACGATTGTCAGGGTATGCCATCGTTAAGTTGGAGAAAGGAGAATTTAAGACAATAGAATCGGGCCCCCTGAGTGCCAGCTGGTCGGCTCAAGCCTGTGAGCTGTACGCATTGTGGAAAGCCTTAGTGTCACTGAAAGGAAAGGATGGAACTATATATACAGACTCACGCTATGCGTTCGGAGTAGTACATACCTTTGGGAAAATATGGGAGGAAAGAGGATTTGTTAACTCACAGGGAAAAGAACTGATACACCCAGAATTAATTCGGCGAGTTCTGGGGGCATTGAAAATGCCAAATAAAATAGCAGTCGTACATATAAAGGGACACCAGCGAGGTACGAGTTATCAAGTTAGGGGAAATAATGCAGCCGATACAGAAGCAAAACGAGTAGCAGGCAATTATAGTACGATTTTGACGATGCAACAAGTGCCTGTTAGTAAAAATTTGAGTTTTGAGCCTGCAGAAAAGGAAAAACTAAAACAAATGGGAGCTAAGGAACAAGATAGTAAATACATATTGCCGGATGGGAGAGAAGTCTTGCCGAAAGGCATAGCACTCGAAATATTTTCAAAAATACACAGTAAAACACACTGGGGAACCCAGGCGTTAGTTGATCATTTCAATCAACAGTTTGCCTGTATAAGCGTATATAACATAGCAAAGGCAGTCACAGCAGCCTGCGAGACCTGTCAAAAAGTTAATCGAAACAACATGAGACAAAAACCTCTTGGAGGACGTTCCCCAGCATATAGACCTTTCTCACACATACAAGTGGATTTTACTGAACTGCCCAGGGTAGGGCGTTACAAATATTTATTAGTAATGGTGGATCATTTAACACATTATGTTGAGGCTTTTCCTACCTCTAAGGCAACTGCTAACCAAGTTACTAAGGTATTACTTGAACATATTATACCTCGATATGGGGTACCTGATGTAATCGACTCGGACAGAGGAACACACTTTGTGTCAAAAATTGTTAGAGATCTAACAGGAAGTTTGGGTATTAAGTGGGAATACCATACACCATGGCATCCACAAAGCTCGGGAAAAGTTGAAAGGATGAATGGAGAAATCAAAACTATTTTGACTAAATTAATGATAGAAACCAAATTATCATGGGTTAAGTGCCTACCCATGGCACTATTAATTCTCAGAACCAGGCCCCGAGCAGATGTAAGAATATCAGCGTTTGAACTGGTGTATGGAATGCCCTATAGAATCGAAAGTCCACAAACAAATGTTTTAATTCGAGATCATGTGATTAATAAATATATTTCACAATTAGCAGAACATCGTAACAAGCTTTGGGAACATGGACTGATTGTGCAACGACCCCCGTTGGACTTAAAAATTCACAATTTTAAACCTGGGGACTGGATATTGGTTAAAACGTGGAAAGAAGAAACCCTAAAACCCAATTGGGAGGGACCTTATCTTGTTTTGCTTACAACAGAAACAGCTGTCCGGACTGCTGAGCGTGGATGGACTCATGCCAGTCGCATTAAAGGCCCAGTGACGAGACCTCACTGGAAAGTAATCAGTACTCCAGGTGACACCAAAATAACTCTGAGAAGATAATGTAATGATAAGAACTTTAGTTGATTATTTTGCCGCATTACCTTTTAGTATAAAGTGTATATTGCTGTTTATATTTGCTATAATTATCTCTCTTTTTATCTATTATATTTTGAAGCGTACGAAGTGTGTTGAAGGAAATTGCTAAACTTATGCAGTAACACAATATTGAATATAGAGGAAAAGCTATTAAGCACTCTAGATATACGAATCAGATGCAATAATTTGAACTGCAATTGTTATCCATTTGCTTGTTGCAAGTGTAAGGTATGCCAGGATAAATGGTGGACACACTGTGAATATGGATACCCTCCGATAAGAGTTTGCACACAGTGTTGGAAAATCCAAAGAACTCTCACTGAGTGGAAATTAAAAACAATTAGAGTCAGAACAAGAAATTATTCGAGGATCCCATGAATGGTGGGAAATTTTTGCCAAAAAGAATAAACCCTCAATATTATTGTTACCATTCCAACGAACCAGTCCCCTTTGTAGTTGAAATTTTGGCTACAAAGTGCAGAAGGGAAGGACTAACTGTGTCTTGCTTTGTCCCATTAGTCAAAGCTGCAAAGTGGGAAGCCTATATAAACAGGCAGAAAACCCGAAACAGCTGTTCTCCTGAAGATTTCCCTTGCTGCCGAGAAGATGGTACACCCCGTGGCTCGAAGCAACCGAGTCGACGGGCGAGGCAGAGGAGAAACAAACTGTGGAGAAAAGAACCAGAACAATGGGACGCGAAAGCAGCTATGGTCGAACTTCCCCAAGACTGGTAAAAGTGTACATAAGTTAGCAAAATTGACAGATACCCTTTTTCCTGGTATACCGTTAGTTTTATTATTGATAATAGCCCAAGCAAATGGAAAAAGAAACCCTCATGAACCCATAAACTGGATAATAACAAGCATACAATATCCGAATAAGCCAATCCAAGCACAAACAGATGAGAAAACAATTAGTTTTAAAGTGAGCATAGAAGACCTGATTATTGACCAAGGCCCAGCAGGTCCAGGTAAAGCAGTTTATATATGCCCAGCATTGAACCCTGGCAAATTATACTGTAATTCTCCAGGCCATTTTTTTGTCCATACTGGGGATGCGTCACATGGGCCTCTGATTGGTCTGCATCCGGGGACCAAAATTTAGAAATAACAAAGTCACCGCTTAATTGTAAAACAACAACATTAAAGTGGAATTCGAATCCGAAAACTTATAATTGTATGGGCATCGATATAACCATAAAAGATCCTAGTCAGGACTTTTGGCTTGAAGGAAAATTTTGGGGAATTAGATATTACGAACAAGGTGCAGATAGAGGGGGAATTTTTCAAATTAAGAAGGAACCGATGCCCCACGATCTTTTGCCAATAGGACCAAATTTGGTCCTGAATCCGCCCACTTCCTCTGAAGAAAGGATGGCCCCCGTAATTGTCAGAATCCCTTCCGCAGGCTCTCCTTTGAAAACAACTAATAACGCTGTGACTAAATTCTCTTTATCCAGAGATTTAGAGTCGTCAGAATCCAAGAACCCCTTATGGGATCTAATGCAAGCCTCTTATCATGCCCTTAATGAAAGTAAACCAAATTTAACTGAAGAATGCTGGTTATGTTATAATATTAGACCACCATATTTAGAGGCAGTTGGAAAACCAGGTATGATTCAATGGTCTAATGGTTCAAACCCACAAGAATGTCCCTGGGATGACCAGAGGAATCATACGCAAGGAATTACTATTCAATTAGTAACAGGTCAGGGAAGATGTATAGGCACAGTGCCCAAAAAGTATCAGCCTTTGTGCAGCCGAACAGTCACTAACACCAATATAAAGAAACACAAAGATAAAAAAGACAAATGGGCTATCCCGACACCAGGAGCTAAATGGGTTTGTTCAGACATCGGAATAACGCCTTGCCTATCCTTAAACGTGTTTAATGAATCTCAGTTTTGCATACAGGTGATTATTGTTCCTCGTCTAATCTATCACACCTCTGAGGAGGTGCTACGCCACTTTGAAGGAAACCTGAATAGACAAAAACGAGAGCCAATTACGGCGATAACCCTAGCTACACTGCTGATAGCGGGTGGAGTTGGAGCAGGTACAGGCATAGCCTCCCTGGTGAAAGGTCAGGAATTACAAAGTTTGCAGGTGGCTGTAGATGAGGATTTAATAAAAATAGAGCAATCTATTCAAAGTTTAGCCACTTCAGTAAAATCTTTATCAGAAGTGGTACTGCAAAATAGGAGAGGATTAGACCTATTGTTCTTAAAAGAAGGAGGGTTATGCGTAGCTCTCAATGAAGAATGTTGTTTTTTTGCTGACCATACGGGAGTAGTCCAAGACACCATGTCTGAACTCCGGAAAAGGTTAAATCAACGTAAAAAAGATCGTGAAGCAAGCAAGTCATGGTATGAAAACTGGTTTAATGCTTCACCTTGGCTAACCACTTTGTTGTCTGCTTTAGCAGGACCACTTATTATATTGATTTTAGGACTTATATTTGGACCTTGCATATTACGCTGTATTTTACATTTTATTAAAGAACGATTCGACACAGCTAAATTGCTTATTTTGACTACGAAGTCTGAGGCAAAATATAAGAGTGTATCTATTAATGAAGATGACGATTGTTGTGAATGCGTTATGCCACATAAGAACTATGATTGTAATTGTGAGATATTACCTTGTGAGTGTTATGATAAATGTTGGGATTGTGGAAGAAGATTTGCCTGCAGTGTCGAAAATGAAAGTAGTATCTAATAAACAATAATAGGATAAAAAGAAAAAGGGGGGATTGTGAGAAACCATAAATTAGGATATTGTTTATTAAGACTTATGCCGAGATTGTAAGAAACTATAAATTAGGATACTGCTTACTAAGACTTATGTCGAGATTGTGAGAAACTATAAATTAGGATACTGCTTACTAAGACTTATGTCGAGATTGTGAGAAACTATAAATTAGGATACTGCTTACTAAGACTTATGTCGAGATTGTGAGAAACTATAAATTAAGGTACTGCTTATTAAGACTTAGGTTGAGGTCAAGGTAGGGGTCATGCAAAGAATACCTCCCAAACCACCAGATGTCCAGACTAACGAACAGAGATAAGGAACTGAAGCTTGCGAAGACAGAGATAAGAAACTGAAGCATGAGAAGAATACCTCCCACTATTCCTTTGAACATGGAAAAAAAAAAATGTATAAAAAGAGACTGTTCGAACTACTCAATACGGCAGTTGGCGGAGCGCAGACTCCCCTGCCGTCCAGCGCTGTATTTGCTCATATTCTACTTGCTATAATTAATAAAATTCTAATTGGATTCTGATCCATTGCGGTCTCAATTTATGACAGTCTCTTTGGCCCTTTCCACAACAAAGAAATCGGTGATTTTTGCTCCTGGTTTTGTGCATGAGAATGGTTAGTGGGGTTCCACCCCACCCCCCCACCGCTTCCCCCCCCCCCCCCCCCCCCCCCTTTCCAGCTGCACAAACCCAGCAGGAGTGGGCTTTCCCAGGAGCCCCCAATTGTTTTCTTTCCCCCAAACCTGTTTGGGTGTTTTGCCTGTTTGGGGTTTTTCACCCCCCACTGCAGACCCAGACTCGAGGGCTTTGGGGTGTTTGTCTGCCCTGGCAGCAGCTCCCAGGCGGCCTGCGCAGCCCCAGAGGGGGAAGTCCCCATCTGGGGGAATCGGCCCCAAATCGGGATGGGAGAGAGAGAACGGGAAAGGGGCAGCATTTGAAAGCGCTTTTGTGTCTTCAGTTGATTGGGGGGTGGGGGTGGGGTGTGTGTCCAATTTTTAAATCCTCTCTATAAACATCTCTATCAACATGGTTTCTTTGCATTTTAAAACCTTATATAGCATAGACATTTGCACTTGTGTGTCTACTTACACATCCTTACAGAGTACATCTATAGTTTATATATACTATCTATTTTACATTTACATACAACACCTGTTTAGACTTAGCTATTAAATTTACACTTACACCTACTTAGGCTATTTACACTTACACAGAATATCTATTTACACATACCTGTTCAGACTTCCATATTAACACGTATATAAACCACCTATTTAGGCTAGCTATCTGCTTACTTACCCTTTGACACTTCAATCTTTTTCGACTTCTCTATTTAGACATCTACTTACAGTTATACCTAGGCTTATTTCACTCTATATAACCTCTATTTAGATTACACATCTGCTTAGACTATGTAACACACACTAAGCGTAGATGCTCGCTCTAGCCAGACTTTCTTCTGCTTTGAATTCCTTCATCTGTCCTTTTTCTTCATTTTAAACTCCTTTATTGTTTAATTTAGATATTTAGACAGTCGAGTTACTTTTGTGTTTTAAAACCCTGTATCTCGATGTAGAATTTTTGTATCCTGAAATACGTTATATAATATAGGAGAGAGAAGTTCTTATTTTATATATATTGACATGTAATATTAATTGATAGATGTATAAAGGGATTTTAAAATAAGAGGGTTTTGTAATAGCCCCCCTGAATTTTCAGGCATTTGGGGGCTGCAACCCCCCTTTTTGGGGGGGAACCCCTACATGACGCCCCCACTCACCTGTTCCTCTGACGCATTATCAGCTCCCCCAGTGACACCGGGGCGCCCCGCATGACATCATCACACCACCCCCCCCCCCCCCCCCCAATTTTATTCACCCCCAAGAAGGGCACTAAACAAGGGAATCTACTCCAACCTGCAGCTCATTACTTTAATAGTGCCATTTACAAAGGTACACACACACACACCCCCACACCCCCCAGAAAAGGGGGAGCTCTGCTAAAATCTAAAAGGTGGGGCAGCCCCCCAAACAGCTGCAGCCCCCCCAGCCCCTGTCCACAGGCTAGCGGCCGCCCCACGGCGGAGCGGGAGCGTGCCAGAGGACAGTGTCACATCTCTCTCGGGCTCTGCTCGGCCACGCTCCCGCGCTGGGATGGGCTCCCCGGGGCGACAAACAGCCCCGGTCCCTGGGGGCCCCGACTCTCCCCACCAGGCAGCCCTCGCGGCCGCACCTGCGGGGCACCCGCTGGAGACAGAGCCGGGAGCCCCCAGGCAGAGGGATGGCCCCTTACCTTCACCACGCTTAACGACCGGCAGGCAAACCCGGGCCGGGGGGCATCTCTTGAGCATCACGAGACACTGAGAAGACATCTGAAAAACAGAAATCCCAAACTATATTTCAGCACGTGAATAAAATAGCACAGAAGAAAATGGAGGAACTCAGTCAGCACAAGGGATAGGAAGGAAATTGAGCCGCAGCAAGATTCTGGGCAAACGGGTCACGTCAAAACACAACACCTCCTTTAAAAGCTAGAGGGACTGGAACACTTGAAAACGGTATTAAGACTAACCGATACCATTTTGAACAGATTCTTCGCGTAACACTGAACGCTCTGGCTGGTGCTGGAAAACGTCTCATCCCTTCCTTACGGCACCGCTGCGGGGAGATAACCCCGTGAGGCTGCGGGGCAAAGTTGTACCGGAACCGGAACCTCCGCTTACAGATCCGCCGCAGCAGCTACAGCCCTCGCCCTGCCGCCGCACGTCTTGCTGCCTGGCTCCATGAAGCCTGAAGCGAAGCGTCAAACTTGAAAGAGTAACGTAAAAAATTAAGAATAAATCTCAGTAATGCACTTTGTGCTGAGAAGGCGGGCGCGTGTTTACGCACATCCAATATGAGCGTCTAGGCTCTGAAAGCTTTCCATTTTCCTTCTGCGTTCATTTAACTCGCACAGCCGTTCACACCCGCCATAAGATTATCTATCTCCAAAATACACAGCAGCAACGTGACTGGGGGGTTTTGGCGTGTTATGGAGTCGGGAGGGACGTCCGCCCAGCTGCCCCGCCCAAGAGATGCTGCTGAACTGCCAGGGAAACGCGCATCGAAAGCGAGACTGAAATAAAATACTTAAGAGCGCTCCCTCAAAATACTGGTGGGAAAAAACCGCCCCCACCCCAACATTCAGTCGCCCCTCGTTAAAGGGGAGAAATAAAACATAGCAGCAAGGAGCTGGACAGAGAGAGATGAGGACAAACAAACAGCACGGGTCTACGTGACAGAGAACGTGGAATTAGAACACAGAGAGGGGGAGCCGGACAGAGAGAGAGGCCGAGAGAAAAATCTAGACGGGCTACGGCGGGCAGAGGCAGGAATTAAAACCTAGGGACAGGGAGCTGGACAGAGAGAGACGGAGATCACAGGGAACAGCGGCGGGTGCAGGAAGAACAGGAATTCATGAATAGGAAAAGGGAGCTGGACAGAGAAGAACTCAGGCAGGCAAGTAACAGTAGCAGGGTACAGAGCAGAGCAGACGAACTAAAAAGCGCGGCGGGAGCGTTGAGGCAGACAGAGAGAGATTAAGAAAAAAGTCACGGGCTACGTGGCAAAGCAGGAGGAACTCAGAAACGGGGATGGCAACCAAGGGAGAGTGAGCTGGTGAAGGATAACGGGTATTCAAAGTGAGGGACGGGGAGCTGGGAAAAGCGAGGCAGAGAAAAACAGAATCACAGAGAGAATCACACAAAGCCAAAAAAGAAGAAACTGAACAACAGGAACAGGTGTAACCAAAGCGATGAAATCAACCAACCAGAGACGGTGTTCCATTACGGGAACACGGAGCGTACGAATCAGCGCATCTGTCGATCTGCATTTTAGTCCCTAGGCGATCGTTAATGTCAGCAGAACAACAGACAACGTGCTTCTGTCAGAAACGGATGACAAAACGCGGTTTCGTGTAGCGGACTGAGAAAACTAGCCAAGACTGCCAAGATTAAGAGCCAAGAAGGTAAAAGGCAATTCTGGCAGGGGGAGATCGCGACCACCGACTCACGGACCACCACCGAGCCTGCGCAGTGATTTACATACGGAACGAGCAAGTTTGTACCAATCAGTAGACAGGACGATAATGAATATGTATGAATACGTAAAATTTTGATCTACAAATTCTACGGGAAAGGTGTGTGAGGTACGCACGCCAGGAGGAGCGATCCCCCGTGCATCTGGCGCCGTGAATAAAGAACGCCTGCTCTTTAATACTAGATTGGTGTTGAATAGATATTTCCGATTTTACCGTGTTTTTTGGTAACAGTTTTGGCACCCCAGATGGGAACCTGCTTTTGAATCTCGACGGATCCGCAGGACCGTGGGACCTGCAGCCAGCCCCAAGGAATTCTTGGGGAGAGCTTCCGATCCCCAGGCCAGAGAATTCTGAGAAAGATCCCCTGGACTGAAGTAAACAAGGCATTCGTTTAAGAAGAAACTTAGGTAGAATAATATGTGGCGTTAGCTTCCCACATAGGACAGGATAGTGGGTTTGAGTCCCACAGGCCTGCCCGTAAGGCGCGGCGAAAGCCACGCAGGGTTGGGGCCAAGAGGTACCTCGGTTGGTAAGTCTCTGCTAGGCGAAAGCCTGTGGAGCGGGACCCGAGGGTAGGGGGGTCTTCAACAGGGGGTTGAAGTCTCCAGGGATATCTAGCAGGGGGCTACAGATCCCAGTGAGACCTCTAACGGGGGTTGGAGTCCCTCTGACTACTATTTGTGATAGTGCACTATCACAACTGCTAGTCGACTGGGAGATGGGAGCATTTCTGAGTAAGAAACCTATCCCACAGAGAACACCTTTGGGATGTACTTTGAAGCACTGGAAAGACATCGGGGGTGATGACCCACTAACTCGGAAACCATTAATTGAATATTGCAATCATTGGTGCCCAACGTATCAATTGGAAGGTGGGCACGAATGGCCAGAACAGGAGACATTGCAATATCATACCATCTTGCAATTAATGTTGTTTTGTAAAAAGGGAAGGCAAATGGGAAGAAGTGGCATATGTTGATTTGTTCTTTACACTGTGGAATCATCCAGAGTGGCAGAAACAGCGTGAGATATGTCCACAGGATTCTACGGCAATGTTTCTGAAAAGAGGAAAATGTGGTGAGAACTTGAAGTGTTGCTCTACTTGTGATACTGGATACTTCACTTGATGGAACTGACAAGAAAATAGTATTGAATACAGCCAGAAGGCAGGTGCAGGGAGCACATGCTAACAGGAATTTACAGAGAACAACGAATAAGAATTTTCCATCTACAAATCCCGAGTGGGACCCTAATCAGCCAGGACCCAGGGGAATGTTGACTAGATGTCAGAGACAGATTTTATTTGGAGTAAGACATGCAATGCCAAAAGCCATAAATTTTGACCCATTTATTAAGTGAGACAAGAATTAAAGGAGTCCCCCCCTTCAGCCTTTATGGAAAGACTGAAGGTGACCACCAGAAAATATACTCATTTGAACCCAGAAAAAAACAGAAAAAGCAATTCAGTTGGTCTCTATATTCATAAGACAATCAGCCCCAGATTGGGGGGGGCGGGGGGGGGGAGTAAAAAAACCTTCAGAAACTAGAAGAACCTGAATCCAGAGATCTGGGTAAAATGCTTGAAGTAGCTTGGCATGAAGGAGACCAGAGGAATCAACCCTAGCTGAACACCTGGTTACACTGAAGCTAGGGAATGAAGAAATAGAATTTTTGGTAGATACGGGAGCCACTTCTTTGGTATTGAATACACGTAAAGAGAAAGTTGATCATAAACCAGTAGGTGTTGTTAGTGCGACAGGGCAAAGCAAAATTAGCCTTTCTTAGAGCCATTAAAGTTTAAATTGGAGAAGCAATGGGCAACTCACCGGTTTCTGTATATGCCTGAATGTCCACTGCCTCTGTTATGATGAGATCTATTAAGTAAATTAGATGCTCAAGTAACTTTTAAAGATGGAGAGATTAAATTACTAATACCAGAACAGAATCAAAAGCCACAGAGGCGAGAGCGTTTATGTTACAGGATTCCTCCAGGGAGGAACAGGTTCCCGAAGAAGTGGAAAACGTAGTAATTCCTTTGGTTTGAGCGAGCGGAGCTCCGGAGCGACCTAAGCGGGCAGAGCCGGTAAAAGTAACCTTAAAGCCTGGAGCCAAGCCGGTAAGGCAAAAACAATACCGTATTAAGCGAGAGGCTCGAAAAGGATTAGAGAAGTTAATTATAAATTTTTTTCAGAATATGAGCTCTTAGTAGAATGTGAATCAGAATATAGTACTCCTGTGCCGCCAGTAAAGAAATCTAGAGGCAAAGAGTATTAGCTGGTTCACGATTTAAGGGCTATATCTCAGGTGGTCCAAGATCTACATCCGGTAGTAGCTAATCCATACACTTTACTGACCTCTTTTAAAGGAGGAGCATAAATGGTTTACTGTACTAGATTTGAAGGATGCCTTCTTTTGCATACCTCCAGGCATAAAAAGTCAAAGCCTATTTGCTTTGGAATGGGAAAGCCCCACCACAGAATGAAAGACACAGCTAACATGGACCGTACTTCCACAAGGATTTAAAATTAGTCCTACGATATTTGGGACTCAGCTGGCAAGAAAAAAAAATTAGAAATATAGAAATGTCTAGAAAAAACAGAACCCAGGGAGAGGCATATTGTTACAGAATGCAGACGACATTCTGATAGTGGCAGAAAGTAAAGAATAATGTTTTGAAATTTTTAAATTTTCTGGGCCAAGGAAGATGCGGAGTTTCCAGAAACAAAACCCAAATAGGAGAAGCAACAGCCATTTATTTAGGATTCGAAATATCTCAAAGACAAAGACAATTAGAAAGTGAAAAGAAAGAAACTATTTGTCAAATTCCCGAACCTTGCGGCCCGAAGGAACTGAGAGCTTTTCTGAAAATAGTGAAATAGCGTCAGCTCTGGATTCTGAACTACAGACTGTATGTAAAACCATTATATGAGGCACTGAAAGAATCAAAGGATAAATATTTAACCTGGACGCCCGGATGCCAAACGGCATTCAAAGAACTGAAAAGAGCCTCAGTGATGGCCCCTGCATTAGGCCTACCCGATTTCGCTAAACCTTTTGAGTTGTTTGTCCACGAAAGACAACATTTAGCCCTTGGAGTGCTGACACAGCGACTGGGAACCTGGAAGAGACCCGTGGGCTACTTCTCCAAACAACTCGACCACGTGAGTAAAAGATGGCCTGGATGTTTACGGGCAGTGGCAACAGCAGCGCTGCCGATCCAGGAAGCCCCAAAGTTAACAATGGGACAAGAGATGACAGTATGTGTCCCGCACATAGCGGTGACTGTTTTAGAACAAAAGGGGGGTCGTTGGCTATCCCTTAGCAGAATGTTGAAATATCAAGTTGTTCTGTTAGAACAAGACCATGTGGAATCGAAGACTACTGCTATACTGAATCCTGCTATGTTTTTAACAACAGAAAACCTTACGGACAACTTCGAACACGATCGCTTGCTAACTATTGAACAAGTCTATTCCAGCAGACCAGGCCTGAGACACAAACCTCTGGGAAAATCCTGATCTGGAGTTGTTTACAGATGGAAGCAGCTCTGGGCGAGAAGAGAATGGCCGGATATGCTGTCGTTATCACCGCCGAGGGAATGGAGTCAGGGGCGCTGCCTGCGAACACCTCAGCACAGAAAGCAGTATTGGTAGCGTTGAAGCGAGCTCTGCGAATGGCAGAAGGACGAAGGATAAATATCTAGACTGATTCCAAACATGCATTTGGTGTGATCCACGATCATGGAGCTACTGGGAAGGAAAAAGGACTGCCATCAGCCCAAGAATCATTGATACAGCATAAAGAAGACATTCTCCAACTTCCGGAAGACGTGCAGAAACCAAAAGAAGTGGCGGTAAAGCGTTGCAAAGCTCATCGATTCGGCCAGACGGCTGTAAACATAAGCAAACGATTGACAGATAAAGCTGCAAAGAGGACTGCAGAGCAAGGTATCCTTGCACTAGTACCAGTAAAACAGATCGGAATTCCAAAGTTGAAACCGAGATTATTATAATAAATTGGATGAGCAATTAGCAGAACAATTGGAAGCATCACAAAACACAGAGATGGTAGGTAACACCAGAAAAACAAGTAATAATAATAACAACCCCACAAGTTATGACAGAACTTGCAAAAGAAAAGCATGAGCAAACACATTAGGGTGTAGATGCTACGGTTTTGAGTTTAAAAGCATCTGTAGCGTGTGTAGGCATGACAAGAACAGTTAAACCCATGGTAGCTAAGTGTCCAATCTGTCCTAGAAATAATCCCCTGAACCAAAGGAAACCACCTTTAGGAGTAACAAAACAAAAAATTCTCCCGGAAATTATTAGCAAATTAAGTTTTCTGAGTTACCCAGACAAAATAGATATAGCAGTATTTGTTAGTGCTGATGGACAAGTTTTCTAGTTGGCCAGAAGCTTTCTCGTGCTGCACCAACAAAGCTAGAGTAGTAGTTAAGATGTTGCTGAAAGAAATAATACCAAGATTTAGAGTGCCAACAGGAATGTCCTCTGAGAGAGGACCACATTTTTTTGCAGAGGTAGTTCAACAAATTAATAAAATTTTGGGTATAAAATGGAACCTGCATATGCCCTAGAGACCACAATCAAGTGAAAACTTTGAGAAGATGAACCAAACACTGAACTGACATAGTGGAATATTATTGATCTAAGATGGAAGTATTGAGAAAATGATTATTTCAAAACTTCCAAAGGGGGGAAATGTAACCAAAGCGATGAAATCAACCAACCAGAGACGGTGTTCCATTACGGGAACACGGAGCGTACGAATCAGCGCATCTGTCGATCTGCATTTTAGTCCCTAGGCGATCGTTAATGTCAGCAGAACAACAGACAACGTGCTTCTGTCAGAAACGGATGACAAAACGCGGTTTCGTGTAGCGGACTGAGAAAACTAGCCAAGACTGCCAAGATTAAGAGCCAAGAAGGTAAAAGGCAATTCTGGCAGGGGGAGATCGCGACCACCGACTCACGGACCACCACCGAGCCTGCGCAGTGATTTACATACGGAACGAGCAAGTTTGTACCGATCAGTAGACAGGACGATAATGAATATGTATGAATACGTAAAATTTTGATCTACAAATTCTACGGGAAAGGTGTGTGAGGTACGCACGCCAGGAGGAGCGATCCCCCGTGCATCTGGCGCCGTGAATAAAGAACGCCTGCTCTTTAATACTAAATCGGCGTTGAGGAGTTGTTTCCGATTTTACCGCGTTTTTCGGTAACACACGGAGTCAGACCAAGAGGGCCAGAGAAAGACAAAATACCGACAGGCTACAGGACAGAGCAGGAGGAATAAAAAAATAAAAATGGAGCCAGAGCCAGGCAGAGAGAGGCGGAGAAAGAACAAGTAGCCACAGGCTACAGGACAGAGAGAGGGAGGACTGAAAAGACGGGGAGGCAGGGAGCCACTCAGAGCGAGATGGAGAAAGAGGGGGGGGGGTGCAAAAAAAAAAACTAAAAAAAATTTTGCAGCAGGTAAGGAAAGAGAGGGGGCCAGGGGGGAGAGACAGGGAGGGCCCAGGATGCACAAGAGAGGCAACGGGGCCCCAGTGGCCCAGGACTCACCGCGACTCTCGCTCTCAGCGCTGCTGGCACAATTTAGCCGTTCAGATGCTTCTTTCCCCTCCTCTCCGCCCTGCCTCTTCTGCAGCTCCAGACTCTAGGCCGTCCTCCACCTGAAGAGAATACAAGGGTGTCTCACAGCTCTTACGAGATGAGGCTTCCTAGGCACGTAGCGTAGCCTAGCTCGCTCGTGCCGGAGCTGGGGGCAGGAGCACGGGGCAAGGGGGGCCAGGGGAGGCTGAGGGGGAGCTCTGGTGAGCTGGGGAGTCGGCTATCTTCTGCACCCTGGGCAGGGGGAAAAGGTCATCCTCCTCCTCCTCCTTTCCCTCTTCCCTTCTATCAGCTCCTGGGTAACTCCTGGGGCTGCCCTCACCCGCTCGCCTTTAGCATACCAGAAGCCTGCCTCGGCAGGTCGTTTGAAGCTTCCCATCCCACCAGCCCCAGTAGTGCAGGCACACAAGGAGACACCCCTGCACCCACCAAAGGGGCTCGCTCACCTCGCCGGCAGCCCTAGGCCTCACCCGACACAGGGAATCGTGTCCGACACACCACCACGCTGCAGCAGGAGCGGAGGAGGCCTTTCCTTACCAGGAAGCAGCAACGAGCACGGCGGCATCACCTCGCAGGCACCGCAGCATCGCAGGGCTGTCACCTGCGGAGAGAGCAATGGGGATCACAGGGACGCCACCGCGCGTGCGCGGCTCCCGGGCTCAGTACCCAACTCTGGTCGCTGGGCAGCAGCATTATCTGAATTACTCTTCTCGATTAATACCATCCAGAAACCGTAACTTGGCTGCATCCACAGAGCTTCTATTCCTCTGCACCTTTCCCCCTCGCAGCCCCAGCAGCACCGTTCATTGCCTCTGCACCAAACAGCAAAGCGTCTCGAGCATTTCAGTCCTTTCCTCTCGACTGCTTAAAAAAATCTGGTGCTTGCTACTGTCCATGCCACTGCCCGCCCCCCCCATGCCCGAGGGAGGAGAAGCAGCACAGCAAACCTGGGGAACAAGGTTGGGTCCCCCACCCCCGCAGAATAAGCCCCAGGAACTGCTTTGTAGGCATGTGGCATCAGGGTTGTGATAGGGTTTTGTTTTGGTTTTCTTTTTTTTCCCTGCCTTCTTTACATAATGTATTAATTGGGGTTGCTTTTCCAAACTACTGAGTTCTGTGGGGACTTTTTGTGCTTTTACCCTACAAAAAATGGTCATTTTCACTTTCGGTTTTGTGCATGAGAATGGTTGGTGGGTGCTTTTAGGTGGTTGTTCCTTCCCCACCACCACCCTTTTTTTCCCTTTCCAGCTGCACAAATCCAGCTGGAGTTGGCTTTCCCAGAAGCCCCAAGTTGTTTTCTTTCCACCAGAATTCTTTCTGTTTTTTTCACCCCCCATTGCAGACCCAGAGTCAGGGGGTTTGAGGTATTTTTGTGCCCAGGCAGCAGCTCCCAGGCTGCATAAGCAGCCCCACAGGGGGAAGTCCCCGTTTGAGGGAATCGGCCCCAAATTGGGATGGGAAAGTGAAGACAAGGGAAAAAAAAACCTGAATAACCTGAAAAAGAACACCTACTCCAGCCCACCAAGCACCGGTCACCTTGCCTGACTCACCTCCAGGGCCCAGATCACGCTCGGCTCATCGCTTAGCGCCCTCGGATCACAAAAAAAAAGAGTAAAACCCATAATGGAGCCCTATAGCCACCAGTCACATCTTCCCTCCAGTACTACACACAGACTCACCTTCTTACAGCGCTCCCCTGGGCTCTCCTCCGTTGCCCTGCACGACTCATCCACCTGCACCTGGAAAAACAGTGTTACTGAACAAGTCACCTGGAGGCACAGCAACAGCTTAACCATTCCACAGCTCTTGCGCCCCCGTAGGAATACCATCTAGAGCCCAACTACAGCCTGCCGTTAAAGGAAATGCGTTAAATCAAACGTTAAGCCCTCGCACGTACAAGCCGGAACAGCAAACACACAGCACGCTCGCGCACCCAGGGCGCAGCCCGACGGAGGTCCACGCGCACCTCGCCGGTCTGATGCGGAGCCGCCCAGCATCCCTGCGAGCACAGCTGCAGGCGCAACAGCAGTTTCACCTACACCCATCTCAGCGCGCAGCGCTTCTGAAGCTTTAAGCTGAAAGCCCTACCTTGACCCTTGGCCACACTAGAAGCGAGCCGTGGCTAGGACTCCACAGAAACACAGCAACACAAATTGCACACCCACAGCGGCGACAGCCTTGCAACTATTTAGACCAGGAACAACAGAGAAAAGTAAAACAGCTTCATCACCCGCACGGGAAAAGCAGCAGACGGAGACAAAGGGTCAGCATTCACAGCCCTTACAGAACACAGGCGTTCTCTCTCCTTCCACTCCTAAACCCATCCCCACTTAGGTCTAAGTATCGCAGCCCTGCTGGGGCAATATCGAGAGCGGGGAACAAGAGCCCTGCCGCCGGCCGTTTGTGCGGCAGGACACAAAAACAGAGGGACATGTTTTGCCACACACAACCCTGAATCTCCTGAAAATTTATGTTTACCAAAAATAGCCATTTGGAACATATTCCCAAAAACATTCGGCAATGAAACGCTTACGTGCTTGACACCCGCACATTTTTGGGGAACTTGCTATTTGCTTCCTGGTTTTGCTGGTCTTCCCTCAGAAGTTCTACCTGCAGCCAAGTTATTCCCACCCGCCCGACCGGTTCAACCATTCACCTTCCTGGTATTACCAGCACATTGACACAGGCGAGGAACTTAACTGCTCTTCTAAAACTATCCAAATGACAATCACAGCCCTGAAAGAGGAGTGGAAGAGAAGAAAAGGAGAGATCAGGCAGCAAAGATGCCCTGCAGGCTGCTGCCAGCCAACACTGCACTCTTTTGTTAAAGCCACCCCACCCCCCCAAACGCAAAAAAAAAGCCCCATGACTTTGTGGAGTGCGGTTTTTTTTTCTTTTCCGCAGTCCTTCTGGAGCTCATCCCTGTCTCAGCATCTTGTCTTGTCAGAGCATGAAGATGCAGATGATCTGTATCCCGACGACATCTGCATGGGATGAATACATTTTCAGAAATAGACCAGATCTGTGAGACTCCTGTCACCTTTGTGGTTTTAATAATCATAACTCAATTTTGTCGACTGACACACTTGTGAGAACTAACTTTGAAACTTAGCCTCTCCTTGGGGAAAAAAACGTGTTAGACACCAAATGAAACTGATTCAGAGCTCCGAACCACGATGGAGCCGATAGAGCTGCTGTGACTTAGTTTGTATGATTAATTAATTGGTTAATAACTATCCTAAGCAGCACAGAAAGAAGAGCTGGACCCAAAGAGGGTGCGCTACGCTGGATCCAAAAAGCACCCTTCCTCCAGAGACCCGCCTCAGGTGGCGAGTTCGCTCTGGTGCATGCCGGCCTCCCGAACTTCGGGGTCCGATGTGACCTGACCCCCACCTCCGGGGAGGGTCCGCGTACCCTGCCCAACCCCTGCTTTCCCCTGCAGCCCCCAATGCCCCCACCCCACCCCAACCCCCCAGCCTGCACAAGCAGCCAAACCGGCTTCTGCTTTTGGCCCCCAAACCAGCTCACTTTGGGACCGTTTCTGAGCCAAAAAGCCCAGCTGCTGAGCCTGTTCTCAAGTCCCAAAAATGCAGCACTCGACCTCTGCTCCTCAGCCCCAAACCACACGACTTAGTCCCCTCGGTCAGGCCCTCAAAACGCACGACTCGATCTGTTTCAGGGCCCCGGCGTCAGCCACAGGAGCCTGCTCTCACGGCCCAGGAACAGAAGAGCTGCGCTCTCCCCGCTCAGGGACCAAACCAGCTGAGCCTGGCTGCGTCCCGGCCCCCTCCGCAGTCCCCACGGGCAACGCTCAGGGCCGCGGAGAGCGCAGCCACCCCGCAGCCCCGCACCCCCACGGCCCACGCGGGCACTGTCGGGGAGGCCTCGGGAACTGAACTGCGCGGGCCCGGCCCCGCACCCCGGCGGGGCAGCCCAGCGCCGGCCCGGCAGCGCTTTCCTCCTGCTCTCGCAGGCCTCGTTTCCCCGGCACCGCCGGGCCCGCACCCCAACCCCACAGGGGGCCGGGCCCAGCCCGCCTCCAGCAAACCGCGGCGGCAGCAGCCGGGGTCCCTGCCTGCCTCGCGGGCAAGGGGGGACCCGCCCGGCACCGCAGGGGCCCCCGCCGGGGTCGCCGCCGCCGCCCGACCCCGACGAGGAGCAGCCGAGAGCCGGGTGGGGCTGCCCCTACTTCCCCACGGCCGGGCACGGGCTCGGCCCCAAAACCCAACCACCGACCCACGACAGCGCTCGGCCCGGGGCCGCTGCTGCCCGCAACCCCCCCCCCCCGGGGACTCCGCGGACCGGGAGACCCCACAGCCGAAACCCGCCGACCCACAGCGCGCCCAGCCACGCACGCGGCTCCTCACCTGCCCCCCGGCGCGGCTCCGGCTGCCCCACGGCCCGGCACGGAGCCGAACCCGGCCACCGGACCATCCGCCGCCCCCCCGCAACCCCCGGACGCTCCGGGCCGGTTCTCGTCCCTTTTCGCTCCGACGCCTCGAGCCGAGCCGGCCCCGCTCCTCCGAGCTACCGGCGGTGCCCGCTCTGCTGCTCGGGGCCGGGCCCTGTTCTCGCCCGGACGCGAGAAGCCGCCCCGGGGTCTCCTCGGTGCGTCCAGCCCCGTGCCGTGCCGGAGCGGGGAGAGCCGGGTACGAGCGCGGAGCCCTGGGGCAGGGGTTGCCCCAGTGCCGCCGACGGTGTGGGGGGGTGTGTCGTCGTCCCCCGCCCCACGCGGGGGGCGCACACACGGTACACCCGCGGGCAGGGGCATCCCCGGGGAGCCGTGCGGCCGGGCTGCGCCGTAGGAGGGGAAGGTGATGTTGGTTTCCCATTTTCCCCGCAGCCTGATCCTCCCCCCTCCCCCGTACTGAGTTGCCCCCCCCGCCCACCCCTTCCCGCGCGTTACAGCCCGCGAAAAAGCTTTTAACAACCCCATCGACAACACTCCCTTTATCCCTCTTCCAGCAGCAGCAGCAGCGAGAGATTAAGCCAACTGCAGCAGAGAGGAGGAAGGCAAGGAGAGCCTTTTCAAGCAAGGGCAGGACAAAAATGCACGGCGTGGACAGGCACAGGAGAGGCTGCGTTATCTGGAAAGCACAACACCTACCCAAGGGCAGAAAATAAGGAACGAATCGTTTGCAAGGAGCTGCAGCAGACAGGTCACCTTTTTCTTTATTGCTCTCCTGCCCTTTGTTATCCAAAGCGATAGGCTTCACCACCGGGCAGAAAATAGCTGCCTAGATTTACACGGACAACCAGAAACAATCAAGCCACCCAGGAAAAAGTTCACAGCAGAGGTATAACACATCAGCAGCTAAAACATTTGTTACGCAGGCACAACCAGGCACTAAACAAAGGCTTTCCAACATTGGAGATCTAGAACAGGTAGACATTAGCACAGAAGCGCAAGGGGCTCCGTCACCCTGCGCAAATCTCCCCGTGCCTACACACGCACACGTTCAGAAGTTTTTTATCAGAAAACGCCTGACTGAGCCATTTGCCACAGTCACGAGACTCACGACATGACACACGAGGTGGGCCCAGAGTTTTAAGGCAAAAATACCTCCCCCGCCCCCCACCCGAGATCTTTCAGGCTCCAGACCTGCCATCTCCCCGCACCAAACCTCCCCGGCCAAAGGGTTTCAGGTGGCCCAAAACACAGTACACAGAAAATAAAAGGGGAAAGCCCTACATTGTGCAAAAGCGAACGATGCCCGACCAGGGCTTCTCTGCGGGGCCCGAGCTCGGCACGGAGCCCCCCCCCGGCACGAGCCCGGCCCCGGGGCCGGCACGGAGGAGCCAGCCCCCCCCCGGCACGAGCCCGGCACGGAGGAGCCAGCCCCCCCCCGGCACGAGCCCGGCCCCAGGGCCGGCACGGAGGAGCCAGCCCCCCCCCGGCACGAGCCCGGCCCCGGGGCCGGCACGGAGGAGCCAGCCCCCCCCTCCCCCGCCCGGCCCCGGGGCCGGCGCGACGGAGCTCCCCCCGCCCGGCACCGAGCCCGGCCCGGGCCGGCGACGGAGGCCCCCCCCGCCCGGCCCAGGGTCGGGCCCGCACGGAGCCCCCCCCACCCCCGGCCCACACGGAGCCCCCACCGCTGCCCGAACTCACCCACCAGCGCTCTCCGGCCCCCGGCTACGGCCGCGCTGCTCTCTCAGGCGGCTGCCGCAGACGAGGATCGGGAGCCGCCAGGCCTCCACGAGTCCCGAGGGGATGCCGGCCACCGCAGGGGATGGCTGCCTGCGGCCGGACTGCCGCGGCGCTCCCCGCCCAGCTCCGAGCAGTCTCCGCCGGCCACGGGCTTCCCACGCCGGGCCGCAGAGGGGCCCCGGCACCGCAAAGAGACCCCTCGCGACCCGGCCGCCCCACGCACCTCTCCCACCTCCGCTCCGCCGCGCACGCGCCACCGGAAGCCCGGGCCCCGCGGGGCGGCCCTTAGAGGGCGGCCGGAAGGACCGGCCCCCACCGGCCCCGCCCCCGCGCCGGACCGCCCCCGCGCCCAGCCGGTGAGCGCCAGCGCCCCCTGCTGGCCGGGCCGCGCTCAGCTCGCGAGGGCGCCGAGGGCCGGGCGGGGCGGGACGCGCCGGCTCGGGGCCGGCTCCTTTCGGGGCGAGCGGGCGAGCGAGAGACCCCTGCGGGCCCCGGTCACGGCCGGGCAGAGCCGCGCGCCCTCCGGGAGCGGCTGAACGGGGCTGCCGCTCGTGACACGTACCGAGCCGTCCGCGACGGGAGCGAGCAGAGGAGGAAGGGGCCGGCGGCCGCGGGGCCCTGCCCGCAGGCACGGGGGGGGGGGTGCGGGCTGGGGCCCGTGGGGCCGCCCTGCTGGGCCGCTGCCCTGCGCCGCACCGCGCTGGGGGCTGGGGCCCGACCGGCGCCGGGGGACCGGGGGCAGCCACGAGCAGGGGGCCTGAGCTTAGCCACGGCCTGCAAAACACCCCGCAGCGTGAGACGCTGCAAGGCCAAGGTGGTCCTTGGCAATGGGGGCACCTGGGCTCGGCCTCCGCCGTACCCGTCCTGGGTCTGCGTGGCGTTCCAGGGGAACGGTGTTCTCCTTGTGCGGAAGGTGGGCTGGCCGTTCGGCCGTGCCCCGGCCGTTACCGATACTGCCAGAGGCGCTCGCACGCTCTGGCCCGTTACTGCTGCGGTACCGCGCCGTAGCCGAAAGAAGAGGTGTTGTGTTTTCTCACAGAAAAGCCTCCTACGGTCAGTGGAAGAAATAACCTCCTTCCGTGGCACTGACTCTTTTCGTCCAGTCCATAGCCGGCTTTCGGCTTTTGTCTTTACAGCATTCAGTTTGCTTTCTGCCAAGCTTTCTACCTGCTGTGAAACATTTGGATGTTTTTTTCCTGTTGCTTTTTTTCCCCCCTACTTGCTCCACAACTCCCACACCAACCACCCAGCGCGGCTCGCCTTTCAGCCCCCAGACCCAGGAGCCTTGCCCTGGGACGGCCCGTACATGTCAGCAGAGTTGTTCCAGCTCTCACCCTGTCCCTACCCAGCTGAGGACGTCTGTGTCCGTGAGAGACACCCAGACACTGCCCCTGCAGCGTGGCAGTCCCCTGCCCCGTCAGTGAAAACTGCGGCAATATCGGCTAAGTTTAAAAGCGTCGGCAGGAGGTGCAGAATACGTAAATAAAGCGGCGGTTGGCTGCCGGGTACGGGTGCGATATAAATACATTTTGTTTACAGGCCTTCGTGCCTATTCAGCGTTGAACGGCACCGCAGCCCACCCACCCCGGGGCTCACGGGGCTCGGAGAAGGGTCTCTCCAAGGGCACAACCTAAGGCAGCGCAGGAAGCCCAGCTGCCACGCTCCCAGTCGCTACGGGACGCTTGCTTACAGCTACACCGACGAGGGTGCGGATGAGGCTGGAACTAGCAGAAATGCTGACTCTTCTGGCCTTTTATTTGTGGAAGGCACAGCGCGCGAGCCTCGGCGGCTCACAGGAGAAGCGTGCGGCGCTGCCGGACTCTCATTCTCAGCTCACGTACTACTGCCAAAGCTCCTGCCCTGTGCTGTGCCAGATGCCGGCTGGCGTGAGCACCTGGGCTCCTGAGGGACCCCCTTGTCCTGAGAGCCAGAGGTACTCGCTTCCCTTTGCATGAGGCCTGTAGGAGATAGACCCTGCAATTTAAAAAATCTGTATCAAACGTGGCAGACTCAAAGGGGGGCATTTTAAAAAAGGCAGGTTTGTTTTCTTTTTTAACTTTACGATCTACAGCCTAGCAAAGAGCTCCCTTTCAGTGTCAGTCGCTTGGCCTTCTCCCCTACTGACGAGGTCCCAGCCTCCCGGTGAGATCTCGCTGGAGATATTCTCAGTTTCCCTCAGGTACGGGGCTGCCCTGGCCCGAGGCCAGCGAAGAAGCTGACTTTGCCCGTGCCTGAATCAGCAACACGTCCAGCAGGCGACTTGCAGAGCCCAGGGAACGCTCGTAAAGAGGTTTGGGGGTGGGCCGCGCCACATCTGCGGCATCGGCCGTGGGAAAGGACCGGCGCAGTAAAGCAGGTGGGTGAAACCGCGGTCCGCGCCAATACGTGCTGCTGCCTGGGGCATCGCTTTGCTGCGGGTCAAGTCAGATGCTCTCTGTAAGAGTCAGTCAGGGCAAAGGCAGCAGCAGATGTCTTTTCTGCTCATTTTAACAAAGGCTGGACGGAGCCCATAGAGGAAGGCACTACGCGTCTTGCTGGGTCTGTTTGCCTGCCTTCTCGTAAGCCGTCGCGGAAACTTGCACGAGCAAAGCCTGTGCAAGCTGATGACAGCCACGCACGGTTGAAGAGGGAGCAGACGGTGAGAGCAGAGGTGCGCGCTCAGGCTGTGCGCTGGAAGCTAATGCTAATGCTGCAAAATAAAGAGTGGATTTTCTTTTTTGGGTTTAGGTGAGCGCTAAACATGACATGTGCGTGTGTGCGTGTGTCTCTCGCAGGTTTTTGTCATACACCCCACCCCCCCGCCCCAAAAAAACCACCCGCACATGCCACGCGTTAAACAGTGGTTTTCCATTGTACTTAGACGTGCTTACATAGGTGTGTTGGTTTTTTCTTTTTTAATGCAGAAACAGCAATACGATAGATTTAATACAGCTAGCAATTAGATGGGTGTAGCTTTAGAGCGTCGGCTGTTTACAAAGCAACTGCACACCTTCTTTAACTCACAGTTTAAACAGGTAAACTTGCAGTGCATCACACGTGCTTTGTACAGTCACGGTCCACACGGCAGGCCAGATGCTTCCCCCTGCCTTGTCCTTGTTCCCCCGACTCCGACGGGACCGCCGAGGCCACCCTGGGGACAGCGCCGCTTTCTAGCAGCTGGGTTGCTTGCCTGGATGCCCCACAGACAAACAGTCATTTCCCCGCTGAACCTCTTCTCAAATATTTTCCTAGCCCTGCAGGCCCCAGGTCCTTTGGTTCATATTTCCTTTTTTCCGGGCTTGATGCACAGGACCGACGATTTCCAGAAACAGAGGCTGATTCAGTCCAGGCTAAACATTCTCTGACCTAAACCAAACTGCCTTCGAAGAGATAGCTGTACTGTAGGCACCACCTCGGGAACAGAAGTTGCCCTGTCATTAAAAAAAAAAAAAAGAAGAAAAACAAGGCATTTCAGGCTGAGGAGGCTGAACGGTGTGCTGGGGGCAGTGGGGGGTTGGAAAGAAACAGTTCAGACGATTAGAGTGAGCTTAGCATTGCAAAGCGTGCCATTATTTTTAATTCGGCAGTCAGAAGAAAATAGATTCTGACACTGATTTCCTGTGTGCTGCGGGAGTTCTCTCCTCAGCATTCCTGTGCACCATTTTACTTTTGTGTCCCGTCCGCTTCGCTTTTGCGCTGTAGCTCTCCGGTTCTAGCTACGCTTCCCACCACCCCCATTACGCTTTGACAAGCCCAGCTCTCACTGTGCTTCCCTTCCCTTCCCTTCCCGTATGCGCGTGCAGGGAAAAGCCCGCGCGTCTGCCACTACAGGACACGCTCTGGGGGGCAGGAGAGATGACGACGCTCCCTGACAGAGGACACAGCTGAGGGGCGGTCCGCCGGGGCCGGGGAGATGGCAGCACCTTCCCTCAGCTGCCCCATCCGAGCACAGGTGCAGGTGCGCACTGAGGAGAGACAAGCAGGCAGGAGCGGCAGAGCGAGAGAGAAAATAAAATTCACGGGTGGGTGCTACTTGCGTCTCATTTTTAGCGCAAGACATTAATTCTCAGCACATTCTTGGAGCTGCCCCTTTGGGACTCACGGAGAAGAGGGAGGTTGGCCACGCGGTGCAGCCCAGCTCTGCTTCCCCTAAATGGTTTTACTGTTCAGGTGTTGCCCTAATCTGGCCGGTACCCCCGCAAAGAGTTTGGGATTTCTGCTGCCTCTCCGGGCCAGCCACAGACCCTGACTTCATCGCAGCGAATGACCCTGCACTCGTCAGAGCGGTTGCCGAGTCACATCCCGCTGCCTTCCCTGCAGAACTGGAGACCCTTTTTCAGCCCTTGCCCCCTCTTCTCTCAGCTCGTCGCCCGTCCCTTTACCAGTGCCGGCACCGATCCTGCCTCCAGCTCGCCCTGTCCCCACCTGCGAGCGCCCAACAGGAGCTAAATGTCTCCTCAAGGATGCACGGAAGAGACGCGCAGGTAACCCAGCACAGACCCCCTGCAAACATCTTCTTTCCATTTGCTTTCCTCTCCTGACACGAAGGGATGACTTAGGAAAAGCGTACTGCTCGCATTTCACCCGCACCGCTTCTACTTTCACTCTCGCTCTCCTTGGCAGTAATTAATAGCGGTGGCTGGGGGGGCTGGGGCATTCCCCCAAAGCGGCTGCGGTTACATCCGGGCGGTTGTGGCACTCCATTAGCTTTGTAATTTTTAAATCTAAATCTTCTGGAATTGTTAGTTCTGGTCAGGAATCACCCGTACCTGCAAATTTTCTTAATAGCTACGCTTGAACCCAGCCACTGTTTAACAGCTCACCTTTATTTCTCTTCATTTAAGAACCCAAAGCTTCGTTTACTGCTTGGGTTGGAAGCAGGAGCTGTCGCTGCCTCCGAACTTTCTAACAGCCCTGTTACAATTTCAGTACTACCCGCTCCCGATTTAGCTTTCCGGGTCGATTTTCATTCTAGATTCTAAAATTTCCTTATTTTGTTTCTGATCAGGAGTCATTAATGCCTGCAGTTGATTTAATAACGGCTGCATTTAGACTGAGCTATTAATGACTCGCAACTCTATTTATGGCATAAAAAAGGACTGCCTTTATTTTTTTTAATTACAGATTAGGAATAATGACTGCCTGGTTTGTTCAGTAATAGCTGCGATTAAATTGAGTCACGACTCCTCCCTAAATAATATGTGTTTATTTGCACTCTAACAATTTAACCTCCCCTTCACCGGTCAGGGGCACCGACAAGTGCCCGCGCGTACCTCCGCGCCCCCTGCGCCGGCTCCCCAGGGAGCAGCCTCGTACCCTGACCAGAGTCTGCAGCGGCCCGTTGTCGGCCCAGCTCCTCGCCCTCGAGCGGCGGATCCGCTGCTGCCCAGAGGGGACGGAAACGGCGCGGGGTAAATGATAATGTGAAATGATAAACGAATAAAATGATCTCACAAGGGGGAAGAAAACCAGCAAAGCAAAAACCAAACCCCAAACAGAACACCATACCACTAAACCGCCTCACCGCCCCCTCAGCGCCCAAAACAGCATCCCGGGAGAAAAAAAGCAAAGCAGGCCACAAGGGACCTTTCTAGTACAGCTGCTGCCAAAGAGCGCCAAGCTCTGGAAGCCTTACCTCAGGCAACGCCTCCGCTTCTCTAAGCGCCAGAGCACGCCTGCCCGGGGGGCTGAGACAGCCCCAGAGCTGCGACCGCCCGAGGGAACACGGGAGCCCCGGCGCCAGAGGAGCCCGGGGGCAGCGAGAGCTGCCCGAGCCCCGGCTGGGGCTCTTCGACCCCCGGGCCCCGCCCCCGCCCTTCCCACAGCGCCCCGCGAAAGGGGCGGGCCGAGCCCCCCGAGGGGTGAAGGCCCCGGGAGCCGTACGGGAGCCGCCTGGAGTTCCCGGCACGGGAGGGGGGGGGAGAGAAAACACCCAAACCGAGCCCCCCCCCGAGCGGAGCAAACACAGGCTCGGGCCGTTGCCGGGGGGCGGGGCCTGTCGCTAAGGGGAGAGAGCCGGCACCGCCCCCCGGGCCGTTGCCAGGGGGTGGGGCCTGTCGCTAAGGGGAGAGAGCCGGCACCGCCCCCCGGGCCGTTGCCAGGGGGCGGGGCCTGTCGCTAAGGGGAGAGAGCCGGCACCGCCCCCCGGGCCGTTGCCAGGGGGCTGGGCCTGTCGCTAAGGGGATAGAGCCGGCACCGCCCCCCGGGCCGTTGCCAGGGGGCGGGGCCTGTCGCTAAGGGGAGAGAGCCGGCACCGCCCCCCGGGCCGTTGCCAGGGGGCGGGGCCTGTCGCTAAGGGGAGAGAGCCGGCACCGCCCCCCGGGCCGTTGCCAGGGGGTGGGGCCTGTCGCTAAGGGGAGAGAGCCGGCACCGCCCCCGGGCCATTGCTAGGGGGCTGGGCCTGTCGCTAAGGGGAGAGAGCCGGCACCGCCCCCCGGGCCGTTGCCAGGGGGTGGGGCCTGTCGCTAAGGGGAGAGAGCCGGCACCGCCCCCCGGGCCGTTGCCAGGGGGCGGGGCCTGTCGCTAAGGGGAGAGAGCCGGCACCGCCCCCCGGGCCGTTGCCAGGGGGCGGGGCCTGTCGCTAAGGGGGTGTGTCCAAAGGGACGCTGGCAATGCCCCTGGAACCATCACCACGGGCAGGGCCTCTTGCTATGGAGGGTGGGGCCAGGCAGCACCAGCAACACCCCCAGGCTGTCACCAGGGGGTGGGGCCTGTTGCTATCTGGGGGTGCTGGGGAGCACAGGAGCACGGCCCCGCCCCACCAGGCCCTCGCCAGGGGGCTTGGCCTGTCGCAAAGGTGGGTGGGGCCAGGTGGGTCAGCCATCAGACCGCCTGCCCGCCCATCGCCGGGGGCGGGGCCCGTTGCTAAGAGCGTGGCGAGGAGTATCAGCACCACCCTCACCGGGCTATCGCAAGGGGTCAACACCTGTCGCTAAGGGCTGTGGTACACGGCTCCAGCCCCCACGGTGCCGTCACCAGGTAGCGGGGGGGGGTGTCACTAAGTGGCGTGGAGAAGTGAGCGCGGCGAAATGTCGCTCCAGCCCGTGCACGGCTGCTGGCTGCAGTACCGCGGTTTGGTCGCACGGTGGCGGCAGATAGCAGGAAAGGGCGCCACTGCGCATGCGCGGCTGCCCGCCTGCAGTACCGCTGTTTGGTCGCACGGTGGCGGCAGAGCGCTAAAATGGCGCCACTGCGCATGCGCGGCTGCCCGCCTGCAGTACCGCTCTTTGGCCGCACGGTGGCGATAGAGAGCTAAAATGGCGCCACTGCGCATGCGCGGCTGCCCGCCTGCAGTACCGCTCTTTGGTCGCACGGTGGCGGTAGAGAGCTAAAATGGCGCCACTGCGCAAGCGCGGCTGCCCGCCTGCAGTACCGCTCTTTGGCCGCACGGTGGCGATAGAGAGCTAAAATGGCGCCACTGCGCAAGCGCGGCTGCCCGCCTGCAGTACCGCTCTTTGGCCGCACGGTGGCGATAGAGAGCTAAAATGGCGCCACTGCGCAAGCGCGGCTGCCCGCCTGCAGTACCGCGGTTTGGTCGCTCGGTGGCGGCAGAGAGCAGAAAAGGGCGCCACTGCGCATGCGCGGCCGCCCGCCTGCAGTACCAGCATCTGCTTGCACGGCAACAGCAGCGGCCAGAGGAAAACTTCACCCTCGGGAACGGGCGGCTTCCCGTCTGCCGTACCCGGTTTTGATCGACCGGTGACTGCCGCGATCGGATAAGGGGCGGGTGGAAATCTCTACCAGGGTAGCGGAGCTCCCGCCTGCAGTCCCGGGGCTCGGTCGCTCGGTGAAAGCAGCGAGCAGAAAACAACAGGTGGCCAGTGCGCATGCGCGGCTGCCCGCCTGCAGTACCGCGGTTTGGCCGCACGGTGGCGGCAGAGAGCAGCAAAGGCGCCACTGCGCATGCGCACTGTCCTCCCGCCTGCCCCACTCGCCCCCACCCCACGCCCGAGGGAGGAGAAGCAGCACAAACCACCTGGGGAAAAAGGTCCCCTTTCCCACCCCCACACCCCCCCCGGAGTAAGCCCCATCAGTTGCTGTAGGCCTGCGGCATCAGGGCTGGGACAGGGAGAGCAGCAAGTCAACAGGTCCTGGAGGGTTAAAGAAGAAAATCCATCAGGGGAACACAGCTGCCCCTCTGAAGGCAGGCTGCCCGGGGTGAGGGGGGCAGCTGTGCGTCGGGGCACAGGGCAGCCAGGCAGACCAGATGCCAGCGGCTGCCCTGCAAAGGAGTTGTGCGCTGCTGAGCCTTGGGCTTCGTTGGCTTGGCAGCGCCTCGCCTCGCCACTGCTCATCCTGCGTAAGCACGAGGCTTCAGCGAGCACAGAACAGGAGGCCAGGGGAAGCGGGGGGGAGGAATGTCACCGGGGAAAAAAAGTCATGCAGGGGGGCCATCTCAGGGGACAGCGTCTGGGAGGGCACAGACACACGCAGAGGGAGGGCGGGGGAGGAGGCGGACACTGCCGGACAGGGGCATGTCTGGGCAGACACGCCATGGGGAACATGCATGGGGATGACTGACACCAGGGGGGTCCCCCCAGGATAATCCACAACGGGCAACTCACCTGGGCTCACCTGCAGCAGATGATCCGCTCCAGATAACCGACCCACTCCGGAGAATCCATTCCGGATAAGCCCCAGCAATGCCCCTCAAACTGCTGCTGTTTCACCCCAAATTTTCCCCAATTTGGGGTTTTTGGGGCGGTCGTTTGGTGGTGGTGATTTCTGTTTGGATGGCTTGGCTTTTTTTGTTGTTGGGGGTTTTGGGGGTTTTACCTTATGGAAAAGCAAAAAAAGCCAAAGGAACAAAGTTGGGATTGCTTTTCCAAACGGTTCACTTCTGGGTCTCTTTGGCCCTTTCCACAACAAAGAAATCGGTGATTTTTGCTCCTGGTTTTGTGCATGAGAATGGTTAGTGGGGTTCCACCCCACCCCACCCCCCCACCGCTTCCCCCCCCCCCCCCCCCCCCCCCCTTTCCAGCTGCACAAACCCAGCAGGAGTGGGCTTTCCCAGGAGCCCCCAATTGTTTTCTTTCCCCCAAACCTGTTTGGGTGTTTTGCCTGTTTGGGGTTTTTCACCCCCCACTGCAGACCCAGACTCGAGGGCTTTGGGGTGTTTGTCTGCCCTGGCAGCAGCTCCCAGGCGGCCTGCGCAGCCCCAGAGGGGGAAGTCCCCATCTGGGGGAATCGGCCCCAAATCGGGATGGGAGAAGGAGAACGGGAAAGGGGCAGCATTTGAAAGCGCTTTTGTGTCTTCAGTTGATTGGGGGGTGGGGGTGGGGTGTGTGTCCAATTTTTAAATCCTCTCTATAAACATCTCTATCAACATGGTTTCTTTGCATTTTAAAACCTTATATAGCATAGACATTTGCACTTGTGTGTCTGCTTACACATCCTTACAGAGTACATCTATAGTTTATATATACTATCTATTTTACATTTACATACAACACCTGTTTAGACTTAGCTATTAAATTTACACTTACACCTACTTAGGCTATTTACACTTACACAGAATATCTATTTACACATACCTGTTCAGACTTCCATATTAACACGTATATAAACCACCTATTTAGGCTAGCTATCTGCTTACTTACCCTTTGACACTTCAATCTTTTTCGACTTCTCTATTTAGACATCTACTTACAGTTATACCTAGGCTTATTTCACTCTATATAACCTCTATTTAGATTACACATCTGCTTAGACTATGTAACACACACTAAGCGTAGATGCTCGCTCTAGCCAGACTTTCTTCTGCTTTGAATTCCTTCATCTGTCCTTTTTCTTCATTTTAAACTCCTTTATTGTTTAATTTAGATATTTAGACAGTCGAGTTACTTTTGTGTTTTAAAACCCTGTATCTCGATGTAGAATTTTTGTATCCTGAAATACGTTATATAATATAGGAGAGAGAAGTTCTTATTTTATATATATTGACATGTAATATTAATTGATAGATGTATAAAGGGATTTTAAAATAAGAGGGTTTTGTAATAGCCCCCCTGAATTTTCAGGCATTTGGGGGCTGCAACCCCCCTTTTTGGGGGGGAACCCCTACATGACGCCCCCACTCACCTGTTCCTCTGACGCATTATCAGCTCCCCCAGTGACACCGGGGCGCCCCGCATGACATCATCACACCACCCCCCCCCCCCCCCCCCCAATTTTATTCACCCCCAAGAAGGGCACTAAACAAGGGAATCTACTCCAACCTGCAGCTCATTACTTTAATAGTGCCATTTACAAAGGTACACACACACACACCCCCACACCCCCCAGAAAAGGGGGAGCTCTGCTAAAATCTAAAAGGTGGGGCAGCCCCCCAAACAGCTGCAGCCCCCCCAGCCCCTGTCCACAGGCTAGCGGCCGCCCCACGGCGGAGCGGGAGCGTGCCAGAGGACAGTGTCACATCTCTCTCGGGCTCTGCTCGGCCACGCTCCCGCGCTGGGATGGGCTCCCCGGGGCGACAAACAGCCCCGGTCCCTGGGGGCCCCGACTCTCCCCACCAGGCAGCCCTCGCGGCCGCACCTGCGGGGCACCCGCTGGAGACAGAGCCGGGAGCCCCCAGGCAGAGGGATGGCCCCTTACCTTCACCACGCTTAACGACCGGCAGGCAAACCCGGGCCGGGGGGCATCTCTTGAGCATCACGAGACACTGAGAAGACATCTGAAAAACAGAAATCCCAAACTATATTTCAGCACGTGAATAAAATAGCACAGAAGAAAATGGAGGAACTCAGTCAGCACAAGGGATAGGAAGGAAATTGAGCCGCAGCAAGATTCTGGGCAAACGGGTCACGTCAAAACACAACACCTCCTTTAAAAGCTAGAGGGACTGGAACACTTGAAAACGGTATTAAGACTAACCGATACCATTTTGAACAGATTCTTCGCGTAACACTGAACGCTCTGGCTGGTGCTGGAAAACGTCTCATCCCTTCCTTACGGCACCGCTGCGGGGAGATAACCCCGTGAGGCTGCGGGGCAAAGTTGTACCGGAACCGGAACCTCCGCTTACAGATCCGCCGCAGCAGCTACAGCCCTCGCCCTGCCGCCGCACGTCTTGCTGCCTGGCTCCATGAAGCCTGAAGCGAAGCGTCAAACTTGAAAGAGTAACGTAAAAAATTAAGAATAAATCTCAGTAATGCACTTTGTGCTGAGAAGGCGGGCGCGTGTTTACGCACATCCAATATGAGCGTCTAGGCTCTGAAAGCTTTCCATTTTCCTTCTGCGTTCATTTAACTCGCACAGCCGTTCACACCCGCCATAAGATTATCTATCTCCAAAATACACAGCAGCAACGTGACTGGGGGGTTTTGGCGTGTTATGGAGTCGGGAGGGACGTCCGCCCAGCTGCCCCGCCCAAGAGATGCTGCTGAACTGCCAGGGAAACGCGCATCGAAAGCGAGACTGAAATAAAATACTTAAGAGCGCTCCCTCAAAATACTGGTGGGAAAAAACCGCCCCCACCCCAACATTCAGTCGCCCCTCGTTAAAGGGGAGAAATAAAACATAGCAGCAAGGAGCTGGACAGAGAGAGATGAGGACAAACAAACAGCACGGGTCTACGTGACAGAGAACGTGGAATTAGAACACAGAGAGGGGGAGCCGGACAGAGAGAGAGGCCGAGAGAAAAATCTAGACGGGCTACGGCGGGCAGAGGCAGGAATTAAAACCTAGGGACAGGGAGCTGGACAGAGAGAGACGGAGATCACAGGGAACAGCGGCGGGTGCAGGAAGAACAGGAATTCATGAATAGGAAAAGGGAGCTGGACAGAGAAGAACTCAGGCAGGCAAGTAACAGTAGCAGGGTACAGAGCAGAGCAGACGAACTAAAAAGCGCGGCGGGAGCGTTGAGGCAGACAGAGAGAGATTAAGAAAAAAGTCACGGGCTACGTGGCAAAGCAGGAGGAACTCAGAAACGGGGATGGCAACCAAGGGAGAGTGAGCTGGTGAAGGATAACGGGTATTCAAAGTGAGGGACGGGGAGCTGGGAAAAGCGAGGCAGAGAAAAACAGAATCACAGAGAGAATCACACAAAGCCAAAAAAGAAGAAACTGAACAACAGGAACAGGTGTAACCAAAGCGATGAAATCAACCAACCAGAGACGGTGTTCCATTACGGGAACACGGAGCGTACGAATCAGCGCATCTGTCGATCTGCATTTTAGTCCCTAGGCGATCGTTAATGTCAGCAGAACAACAGACAACGTGCTTCTGTCAGAAACGGATGACAAAACGCGGTTTCGTGTAGCGGACTGAGAAAACTAGCCAAGACTGCCAAGATTAAGAGCCAAGAAGGTAAAAGGCAATTCTGGCAGGGGGAGATCGCGACCACCGACTCACGGACCACCACCGAGCCTGCGCAGTGATTTACATACGGAACGAGCAAGTTTGTACCAATCAGTAGACAGGACGATAATGAATATGTATGAATACGTAAAATTTTGATCTACAAATTCTACGGGAAAGGTGTGTGAGGTACGCACGCCAGGAGGAGCGATCCCCCGTGCATCTGGCGCCGTGAATAAAGAACGCCTGCTCTTTAATACTAGATTGGTGTTGAATAGATATTTCCGATTTTACCGTGTTTTTTGGTAACAGTTTTGGCACCCCAGATGGGAACCTGCTTTTGAATCTCGACGGATCCGCAGGACCGTGGGACCTGCAGCCAGCCCCAAGGAATTCTTGGGGAGAGCTTCCGATCCCCAGGCCAGAGAATTCTGAGAAAGATCCCCTGGACTGAAGTAAACAAGGCATTCGTTTAAGAAGAAACTTAGGTAGAATAATATGTGGCGTTAGCTTCCCACATAGGACAGGATAGTGGGTTTGAGTCCCACAGGCCTGCCCGTAAGGCGCGGCAAAAGCCACGCAGGGTTGGGGCCAAGAGGTACCTCGGTTGGTAAGTCTCTGCTAGGCGAAAGCCTGTGGAGCGGGACCCGAGGGTAGGGGGGTCTTCAACAGGGGGTTGAAGTCTCCAGGGATATCTAGCAGGGGGCTACAGATCCCAGTGAGACCTCTAACGGGGGTTGGAGTCCCTCTGACTACTATTTGTGATAGTGCACTATCACAACTGCTAGTCGACTGGGAGATGGGAGCATTTCTGAGTAAGAAACCTATCCCACAGAGAACACCTTTGGGATGTACTTTGAAGCACTGGAAAGACATCGGGGGTGATGACCCACTAACTCGGAAACCATTAATTGAATATTGCAATCATTGGTGCCCAACGTATCAATTGGAAGGTGGGCACGAATGGCCAGAACAGGAGACATTGCAATATCATACCATCTTGCAATTAATGTTGTTTTGTAAAAAGGGAAGGCAAATGGGAAGAAGTGGCATATGTTGATTTGTTCTTTACACTGTGGAATCATCCAGAGTGGCAGAAACAGCGTGAGATATGTCCACAGGATTCTACGGCAATGTTTCTGAAAAGAGGAAAATGTGGTGAGAACTTGAAGTGTTGCTCTACTTGTGATACTGGATACTTCACTTGATGGAACTGACAAGAAAATAGTATTGAATACAGCCAGAAGGCAGGTGCAGGGAGCACATGCTAACAGGAATTTACAGAGAACAACGAATAAGAATTTTCCATCTACAAATCCCGAGTGGGACCCTAATCAGCCAGGACCCAGGGGAATGTTGACTAGATGTCAGAGACAGATTTTATTTGGAGTAAGACATGCAATGCCAAAAGCCATAAATTTTGACCCATTTATTAAGTGAGACAAGAATTAAAGGAGTCCCCCCCTTCAGCCTTTATGGAAAGACTGAAGGTGACCACCAGAAAATATACTCATTTGAACCCAGAAAAAAACAGAAAAAGCAATTCAGTTGGTCTCTATATTCATAAGACAATCAGCCCCAGATTGGGGGGGGCGGGGGGGGGGAGTAAAAAAACCTTCAGAAACTAGAAGAACCTGAATCCAGAGATCTGGGTAAAATGCTTGAAGTAGCTTGGCATGAAGGAGACCAGAGGAATCAACCCTAGCTGAACACCTGGTTACACTGAAGCTAGGGAATGAAGAAATAGAATTTTTGGTAGATACGGGAGCCACTTCTTTGGTATTGAATACACGTAAAGAGAAAGTTGATCATAAACCAGTAGGTGTTGTTAGTGCGACAGGGCAAAGCAAAATTAGCCTTTCTTAGAGCCATTAAAGTTTAAATTGGAGAAGCAATGGGCAACTCACCGGTTTCTGTATATGCCTGAATGTCCACTGCCTCTGTTATGATGAGATCTATTAAGTAAATTAGATGCTCAAGTAACTTTTAAAGATGGAGAGATTAAATTACTAATACCAGAACAGAATCAAAAGCCACAGAGGCGAGAGCGTTTATGTTACAGGATTCCTCCAGGGAGGAACAGGTTCCCGAAGAAGTGGAAAACGTAGTAATTCCTTTGGTTTGAGCGAGCGGAGCTCCGGAGCGACCTAAGCGGGCAGAGCCGGTAAAAGTAACCTTAAAGCCTGGAGCCAAGCCGGTAAGGCAAAAACAATACCGTATTAAGCGAGAGGCTCGAAAAGGATTAGAGAAGTTAATTATAAATTTTTTTCAGAATATGAGCTCTTAGTAGAATGTGAATCAGAATATAGTACTCCTGTGCCGCCAGTAAAGAAATCTAGAGGCAAAGAGTATTAGCTGGTTCACGATTTAAGGGCTATATCTCAGGTGGTCCAAGATCTACATCCGGTAGTAGCTAATCCATACACTTTACTGACCTCTTTTAAAGGAGGAGCATAAATGGTTTACTGTACTAGATTTGAAGGATGCCTTCTTTTGCATACCTCCAGGCATAAAAAGTCAAAGCCTATTTGCTTTGGAATGGGAAAGCCCCACCACAGAATGAAAGACACAGCTAACATGGACCGTACTTCCACAAGGATTTAAAATTAGTCCTACGATATTTGGGACTCAGCTGGCAAGAAAAAAAAATTAGAAATATAGAAATGTCTAGAAAAAACAGAACCCAGGGAGAGGCATATTGTTACAGAATGCAGACGACATTCTGATAGTGGCAGAAAGTAAAGAATAATGTTTTGAAATTTTTAAATTTTCTGGGCCAAGGAAGATGCGGAGTTTCCAGAAACAAAACCCAAATAGGAGAAGCAACAGCCATTTATTTAGGATTCGAAATATCTCAAAGACAAAGACAATTAGAAAGTGAAAAGAAAGAAACTATTTGTCAAATTCCCGAACCTTGCGGCCCGAAGGAACTGAGAGCTTTTCTGAAAATAGTGAAATAGCGTCAGCTCTGGATTCTGAACTACAGACTGTATGTAAAACCATTATATGAGGCACTGAAAGAATCAAAGGATAAATATTTAACCTGGACGCCCGGATGCCAAACGGCATTCAAAGAACTGAAAAGAGCCTCAGTGATGGCCCCTGCATTAGGCCTACCCGATTTTGCTAAACCTTTTGAGTTGTTTGTCCACGAAAGACAACATTTAGCCCTTGGAGTGCTGACACAGCGACTGGGAACCTGGAAGAGACCCGTGGGCTACTTCTCCAAACAACTCGACCACGTGAGTAAAAGATGGCCTGGATGTTTACGGGCAGTGGCAACAGCAGCGCTGCCGATCCAGGAAGCCCCAAAGTTAACAATGGGACAAGAGATGACAGTATGTGTCCCGCACATAGCGGTGACTGTTTTAGAACAAAAGGGGGGTCGTTGGCTATCCCTTAGCAGAATGTTGAAATATCAAGTTGTTCTGTTAGAACAAGACCATGTGGAATCGAAGACTACTGCTATACTGAATCCTGCTATGTTTTTAACAACAGAAAACCTTACGGACAACTTCGAACACGATCGCTTGCTAACTATTGAACAAGTCTATTCCAGCAGACCAGGCCTGAGACACAAACCTCTGGGAAAATCCTGATCTGGAGTTGTTTACAGATGGAAGCAGCTCTGGGCGAGAAGAGAATGGCCGGATATGCTGTCGTTATCACCGCCGAGGGAATGGAGTCAGGGGCGCTGCCTGCGAACACCTCAGCACAGAAAGCAGTATTGGTAGCGTTGAAGCGAGCTCTGCGAATGGCAGAAGGACGAAGGATAAATATCTAGACTGATTCCAAACATGCATTTGGTGTGATCCACGATCATGGAGCTACTGGGAAGGAAAAAGGACTGCCATCAGCCCAAGAATCATTGATACAGCATAAAGAAGACATTCTCCAACTTCCGGAAGACGTGCAGAAACCAAAAGAAGTGGCGGTAAAGCGTTGCAAAGCTCATCGATTCGGCCAGACGGCTGTAAACATAAGCAAACGATTGACAGATAAAGCTGCAAAGAGGACTGCAGAGCAAGGTATCCTTGCACTAGTACCAGTAAAACAGATCGGAATTCCAAAGTTGAAACCGAGATTATTATAATAAATTGGATGAGCAATTAGCAGAACAATTGGAAGCATCACAAAACACAGAGATGGTAGGTAACACCAGAAAAACAAGTAATAATAATAACAACCCCACAAGTTATGACAGAACTTGCAAAAGAAAAGCATGAGCAAACACATTAGGGTGTAGATGCTACGGTTTTGAGTTTAAAAGCATCTGTAGCATGTGTAGGCATGACAAGAACAGTTAAACCCATGGTAGCTAAGTGTCCAATCTGTCCTAGAAATAATCCCCTGAACCAAAGGAAACCACCTTTAGGAGTAACAAAACAAAAAATTCTCCCGGAAATTATTAGCAAATTAAGTTTTCTGAGTTACCCAGACAAAATAGATATAGCAGTATTTGTTAGTGCTGATGGACAAGTTTTCTAGTTGGCCAGAAGCTTTCTCGTGCTGCACCAACAAAGCTAGAGTAGTAGTTAAGATGTTGCTGAAAGAAATAATACCAAGATTTAGAGTGCCAACAGGAATGTCCTCTGAGAGAGGACCACATTTTTTTGCAGAGGTAGTTCAACAAATTAATAAAATTTTGGGTATAAAATGGAACCTGCATATGCCCTAGAGACCACAATCAAGTGAAAACTTTGAGAAGATGAACCAAACACTGAACTGACATAGTGGAATATTATTGATCTAAGATGGAAGTATTGAGAAAATGATTATTTCAAAACTTCCAAAGGGGGGAAATGTAACCAAAGCGATGAAATCAACCAACCAGAGACGGTGTTCCATTACGGGAACACGGAGCGTACGAATCAGCGCATCTGTCGATCTGCATTTTAGTCCCTAGGCGATCGTTAATGTCAGCAGAACAACAGACAACGTGCTTCTGTCAGAAACGGATGACAAAACGCGGTTTCGTGTAGCGGACTGAGAAAACTAGCCAAGACTGCCAAGATTAAGAGCCAAGAAGGTAAAAGGCAATTCTGGCAGGGGGAGATCGCGACCACCGACTCACGGACCACCACCGAGCCTGCGCAGCGATTTACATACGGAACGAGCAAGTTTGTACCGATCAGTAGACAGGACGATAATGAATATGTATGAATACGTAAAATTTTGATCTACAAATTCTACGGGAAAGGTGTGTGAGGTACGCACGCCAGGAGGAGCGATCCCCCGTGCATCTGGCGCCGTGAATAAAGAACGCCTGCTCTTTAATACTAGATTGGTGTTGAATAGATATTTCCGATTTTACCGTGTTTTTTGGTAACAGTTTTGGCACCCCAGATGGGAACCTGCTTTTGAATCTCGACGGATCCGCAGGACCGTGGGACCTGCAGCCAGCCCCAAGGAATTCTTGGGGAGAGCTTCCGATCCCCAGGCCAGAGAATTCTGAGAAAGATCCCCTGGACTGAAGTAAACAAGGCATTCGTTTACGAAGAAACTTAGGTAGAATAATATGTGGCGTTAGCTTCCCACATAGGATAGGATAGTGGGTTTGAGTCCCACAGGCCTGCCCGTAAGGCGCGGCAAAAGCCACGCAGGGTTGGGGCCAAGAGGTACCTCGGTTGGTAAGTCTCTGCTAGGCGAAAGCCTGTGGAGCGGGACCCGAGGGTAGGGGGGTCTTCAACAGGGGGTTGAAGTCTCCAGGGATATCTAGCAGGGGGCTACAGATCCCAGTGAGACCTCTAACGGGGGTTGGAGTCCCTCTGACTACTATTTGTGATAGTGCACTATCACAACTGCTAGTCGACTGGGAGATGGGAGCATTTCTGAGTAAGAAACCTATCCCACAGAGAACACCTTTGGGATGTACTTTGAAGCACTGGAAAGACATCGGGGGTGATGACCCACTAACTCGGAAACCATTAATTGAATATTGCAATCATTGGTGCCCAACGTATCAATTGGAAGGTGGGCACGAATGGCCAGAACAGGAGACATTGCAATATCATACCATCTTGCAATTAATGTTGTTTTGTAAAAAGGGAAGGCAAATGGGAAGAAGTGGCATATGTTGATTTGTTCTTTACACTGTGGAATCATCCAGAGTGGCAGAAACAGCGTGAGATATGTCCACAGGATTCTACGGCAATGTTTCTGAAAAGAGGAAAATGTGGTGAGAACTTGAAGTGTTGCTCTACTTGTGATACTGGATACTTCACTTGATGGAACTGACAAGAAAATAGTATTGAATACAGCCAGAAGGCAGGTGCAGGGAGCACATGCTAACAGGAATTTACAGAGAACAACGAATAAGAATTTTCCATCTACAAATCCCGAGTGGGACCCTAATCAGCCAGGACCCAGGGGAATGTTGACTAGATGTCAGAGACAGATTTTATTTGGAGTAAGACATGCAATGCCAAAAGCCATAAATTTTGACCCATTTATTAAGTGAGACAAGAATTAAAGGAGTCCCCCCCTTCAGCCTTTATGGAAAGGCTGAAGGTGACCACCAGAAAATATACTCATTTGAACCCAGAAAAAAACAGAAAAAGCAATTCAGTTGGTCTCTATATTCATAAGACAATCAGCCCCAGATTGGGGGGGGTGGGGGGGGGGAGTAAAAAAACCTTCAGAAACTAGAAGAACCTGAATCCAGAGATCTGGGTAAAATGCTTGAAGTAGCTTGGCATGAAGGAGACCAGAGGAATCAACCCTAGCTGAACACCTGGTTACACTGAAGCTAGGGAATGAAGAAATAGAATTTTTGGTAGATACGGGAGCCACTTCTTTGGTATTGAATACACGTAAAGAGAAAGTTGATCATAAACCAGTAGGTGTTGTTAGTGCGACAGGGCAAAGCAAAATTAGCCTTTCTTAGAGCCATTAAAGTTTAAATTGGAGAAGCAATGGGCAACTCACCGGTTTCTGTATATGCCTGAATGTCCACTGCCTCTGTTATGATGAGATCTATTAAGTAAATTAGATGCTCAAGTAACTTTTAAAGATGGAGAGATTAAATTACTAATACCAGAACAGAATCAAAAGCCACAGAGGCGAGAGCGTTTATGTTACAGGATTCCTCCAGGGAGGAACAGGTTCCCGAAGAAGTGGAAAACGTAGTAATTCCTTTGGTTTGAGCGAGCGGAGCTCCGGAGCGACCTAAGCGGGCAGAGCCGGTAAAAGTAACCTTAAAGCCTGGAGCCAAGCCGGTAAGACAAAAACAATACCGTATTAAGCGAGAGGCTCAAAAAGGATTAGAGAAGTTAATTATAAATTTTTTTCAGAATATGAGCTCTTAATAGAATGTGAATCAGAATATAGTACTCCTGTGCCGCCAGTAAAGAAATCTAGAGGCAAAGAGTATTAGCTGGTTCACGATTTAAGGGCTATATCTCAGGTGGTCCAAGATCTACATCCGGTAGTAGCTAATCCATACACTTTACTGACCTCTTTTAAAGGAGGAGCATAAATGGTTTACTGTACTAGATTTGAAGGATGCCTTCTTTTGCATACCTCCAGGCATAAAAAGTCAAAGCCTATTTGCTTTGGAATGGGAAAGCCCCACCACAGAATGAAAGACACAGCTAACATGGACCGTACTTCCACAAGGATTTAAAATTAGTCCTACGATATTTGGGACTCAGCTGGCAAGAAAAAAAATTAGAAATATAGAAATGTCTAGAAAAAACAGAACCCAGGGAGAGGCATATTGTTACAGAATGCAGACGACATTCTGATAGTGGCAGAAAGTAAAGAATAATGTTTTGAAATTTTTAAATTTTCTGGGCCAAGGAAGATGCGGAGTTTCCAGAAACAAAACCCAAATAGGAGAAGCAACAGCCATTTATTTAGGATTCGAAATATCTCAAAGACAAAGACAATTAGAAAGTGAAAAGAAAGAAACTATTTGTCAAATTCCCGAACCTTGCGGCCCGAAGGAACTGAGAGCTTTTCTGAAAATAGTGAAATAGCGTCAGCTCTGGATTCTGAACTACAGACTGTATGTAAAACCATTATATGAGGCACTGAAAGAATCAAAGGATAAATATTTAACCTGGACGCCCGGATGCCAAACGGCATTCAAAGAACTGAAAAGAGCCTCAGTGATGGCCCCTGCATTAGGCCTACCCGATTTCGCTAAACCTTTTGAGTTGTTTGTCCACGAAAGACAACATTTAGCCCTTGGAGTGCTGACACAGCGACTGGGAACCTGGAAGAGACCCGTGGGCTACTTCTCCAAACAACTCGACCACGTGAGTAAAAGATGGCCTGGATGTTTACGGGCAGTGGCAACAGCAGCGCTGCCGATCCAGGAAGCCCCAAAGTTAACAATGGGACAAGAGATGACAGTATGTGTCCCGCACATAGCGGTGACTGTTTTAGAACAAAAGGGGGGTCGTTGGCTATCCCTTAGCAGAATGTTGAAATATCAAGTTGTTCTGTTAGAACAAGACCATGTGGAATCGAAGACTACTGCTATACTGAATCCTGCTATGTTTTTAACAACAGAAAACCTTACGGACAATTTCGAACACGATCGCTTGCTAACTATTGAACAAGTCTATTCCAGCAGACCAGGCCTGAGACACAAACCTCTGGGAAAATCCTGATCTGGAGTTGTTTACAGATGGAAGCAGCTCTGGGCGAGAAGAGAATGGCCGGATATGCTGTCGTTATCACCGCCGAGGGAATGGAGTCAGGGGCGCTGCCTGCGAACACCTCAGCACAGAAAGCAGTATTGGTAGCGTTGAAGCGAGCTCTGCGAATGGCAGAAGGACGAAGGATAAATATCTAGACTGATTCCAAACATGCATTTGGTGTGATCCACGATCATGGAGCTACTGGGAAGGAAAAAGGACTGCCATCAGCCCAAGAATCATTGATACAGCATAAAGAAGACATTCTCCAACTTCCGGAAGACGTGCAGAAACCAAAAGAAGTGGCGGTAAAGCGTTGCAAAGCTCATCGATTCGGCCAGACGGCTGTAAACATAAGCAAACGATTGACAGATAAAGCTGCAAAGAGGACTGCAGAGCAAGGTATCCTTGCACTAGTACCAGTAAAACAGATCGGAATTCCAAAGTTGAAACCGAGATTATTATAATAAATTGGATGAGCAATTAGCAGAACAATTGGAAGCATCACAAAACACAGAGATGGTAGGTAACACCAGAAAAACAAGTAATAATAATAACAACCCCACAAGTTATGACAGAACTTGCAAAAGAAAAGCATGAGCAAACACATTAGGGTGTAGATGCTACGGTTTTGAGTTTAAAAGCATCTGTAGCGTGTGTAGGCATGACAAGAACAGTTAAACCCATGGTAGCTAAGTGTCCAATCTGTCCTAGAAATAATCCCCTGAACCAAAGGAAACCACCTTTAGGAGTAACAAAACAAAAAATTCTCCCGGAAATTATTAGCAAATTAAGTTTTCTGAGTTACCCAGACAAAATAGATATAGCAGTATTTGTTAGTGCTGATGGACAAGTTTTCTAGTTGGCCAGAAGCTTTCTCGTGCTGCACCAACAAAGCTAGAGTAGTAGTTAAGATGTTGCTGAAAGAAATAATACCAAGATTTAGAGTGCCAACAGGAATGTCCTCTGAGAGAGGACCACATTTTTTTGCAGAGGTAGTTCAACAAATTAATAAAATTTTGGGTATAAAATGGAACCTGCATATGCCCTAGAGACCACAATCAAGTGAAAACTTTGAGAAGATGAACCAAACACTGAACTGACATAGTGGAATATTATTGATCTAAGATGGAAGTATTGAGAAAATGATTATTTCAAAACTTCCAAAGGGGGGAAATGTAACCAAAGCGATGAAATCAACCAACCAGAGACGGTGTTCCATTACGGGAACACGGAGCGTACGAATCAGCGCATCTGTCGATCTGCATTTTAGTCCCTAGGCGATCGTTAATGTCAGCAGAACAACAGACAACGTGCTTCTGTCAGAAACGGATGACAAAACGCGGTTTCGTGTAGCGGACTGAGAAAACTAGCCAAGACTGCCAAGATTAAGAGCCAAGAAGGTAAAAGGCAATTCTGGCAGGGGGAGATCGCGACCACCGACTCACGGACCACCACCGAGCCTGCGCAGTGATTTACATACGGAACGAGCAAGTTTGTACCGATCAGTAGACAGGACGATAATGAATATGTATGAATACGTAAAATTTTGATCTACAAATTCTACGGGAAAGGTGTGTGAGGTACGCACGCCAGGAGGAGCGATCCCCCGTGCATCTGGCGCCGTGAATAAAGAACGCCTGCTCTTTAATACTAAATCGGCGTTGAGGAGTTGTTTCCGATTTTACCGCGTTTTTCGGTAACACACGGAGTCAGACCAAGAGGGCCAGAGAAAGACAAAATACCGACAGGCTACAGGACAGAGCAGGAGGAATAAAAAAATAAAAATGGAGCCAGAGCCAGGCAGAGAGAGGCGGAGAAAGAACAAGTAGCCACAGGCTACAGGACAGAGAGAGGGAGGACTGAAAAGACGGGGAGGCAGGGAGCCACTCAGAGCGAGATGGAGAAAGAGGGGGGGGGGTGCAAAAAAAAAAACTAAAAAAAATTTTGCAGCAGGTAAGGAAAGAGAGGGGGCCGGGGGAGAGACAGGGAGGGCCCAGGATGCACAAGAGAGGCAACGGGGCCCCAGTGGCCCAGGACTCACCGCGACTCTCGCTCTCAGCGCTGCTGGCACAATTTAGCCGTTCAGATGCTTCTTTCCCCTCCTCTCCGCCCTGCCTCTTCTGCAGCTCCAGACTCTAGGCCGTCCTCCACCTGAAGAGAATACAAGGGTGTCTCACAGCTCTTACGAGATGAGGCTTCCTAGGCACGTAGCGTAGCCTAGCTCGCTCGTGCCGGAGCTGGGGGCAGGAGCACGGGGCAAGGGGGGCCAGGGGAGGCTGAGGGGGAGCTCTGGTGAGCTGGGGAGTCGGCTATCTTCTGCACCCTGGGCAGGGGGAAAAGGTCATCCTCCTCCTCCTCCTTTCCCTCTTCCCTTCTATCAGCTCCTGGGTAACTCCTGGGGCTGCCCTCACCCGCTCGCCTTTAGCATACCAGAAGCCTGCCTCGGCAGGTCGTTTGAAGCTTCCCATCCCACCAGCCCCAGTAGTGCAGGCACACAAGGAGACACCCCTGCACCCACCAAAGGGGCTCGCTCACCTCGCCGGCAGCCCTAGGCCTCACCCGACACAGGGAATCGTGTCCGACACACCACCACGCTGCAGCAGGAGCGGAGGAGGCCTTTCCTTACCAGGAAGCAGCAACGAGCACGGCGGCATCACCTCGCAGGCACCGCAGCATCGCAGGGCTGTCACCTGCGGAGAGAGCAATGGGGATCACAGGGACGCCACCGCGCGTGCGCGGCTCCCGGGCTCAGTACCCAACTCTGGTCGCTGGGCAGCAGCATTATCTGAATTACTCTTCTCGATTAATACCATCCAGAAACCGTAACTTGGCTGCATCCACAGAGCTTCTATTCCTCTGCACCTTTCCCCCTCGCAGCCCCAGCAGCACCGTTCATTGCCTCTGCACCAAACAGCAAAGCGTCTCGAGCATTTCAGTCCTTTCCTCTCGACTGCTTAAAAAAATCTGGTGCTTGCTACTGTCCATGCCACTGCCCGCCCCCCCCATGCCCGAGGGAGGAGAAGCAGCACAGCAAACCTGGGGAACAAGGTTGGGTCCCCCACCCCCGCAGAATAAGCCCCAGGAACTGCTTTGTAGGCATGTGGCATCAGGGTTGTGATAGGGTTTTGTTTTGGTTTTCTTTTTTTTCCCTGCCTTCTTTACATAATGTATTAATTGGGGTTGCTTTTCCAAACTACTGAGTTCTGTGGGGACTTTTTGTGCTTTTACCCTACAAAAAATGGTCATTTTCACTTTCGGTTTTGTGCATGAGAATGGTTGGTGGGTGCTTTTAGGTGGTTGTTCCTTCCCCACCACCACCCTTTTTTTCCCTTTCCAGCTGCACAAATCCAGCTGGAGTTGGCTTTCCCAGAAGCCCCAAGTTGTTTTCTTTCCACCAGAATTCTTTCTGTTTTTTTCACCCCCCATTGCAGACCCAGAGTCAGGGGGTTTGAGGTATTTTTGTGCCCAGGCAGCAGCTCCCAGGCTGCATAAGCAGCCCCACAGGGGGAAGTCCCCGTTTGAGGGAATCGGCCCCAAATTGGGATGGGAAAGTGAAGACAAGGGAAAAAAAAACCTGAATAACCTGAAAAAGAACACCTACTCCAGCCCACCAAGCACCGGTCACCTTGCCTGACTCACCTCCAGGGCCCAGATCACGCTCGGCTCATCGCTTAGCGCCCTCGGATCACAAAAAAAAAGAGTAAAACCCATAATGGAGCCCTATAGCCACCAGTCACATCTTCCCTCCAGTACTACACACAGACTCACCTTCTTACAGCGCTCCCCTGGGCTCTCCTCCGTTGCCCTGCACGACTCATCCACCTGCACCTGGAAAAACAGTGTTACTGAACAAGTCACCTGGAGGCACAGCAACAGCTTAACCATTCCACAGCTCTTGCGCCCCCGTAGGAATACCATCTAGAGCCCAACTACAGCCTGCCGTTAAAGGAAATGCGTTAAATCAAACGTTAAGCCCTCGCACGTACAAGCCGGAACAGCAAACCCACGGCACGCTCGCGCACCCAGGGCGCAGCCCGACGGAGGTCCACGCGCACCTCGCCGGTTTGATGCGGAGCCGCCCAGCATCCCTGAGAGCACAGCTGCAGGCGCAACAGCAGTTTCACCTACACCCATCTCAGCGCGCAGCGCTTCTGAAGCTTTAAGCTGAAAGCCCTACCTTGACCCTTGGCCACACTAGAAGCGAGCCGTGGCTAGGACTCCACAGAAACACAGCAACACAAATTGCACACCCACAGCGGCGACAGCCTTGCAACTATTTAGACCAGGAACAACAGAGAAAAGTAAAACAGCTTCATCACCCGCACGGGAAAAGCAGCAGACGGAGACAAAGGGTCAGCATTCACAGCCCTTACAGAACACAGGCGTTCTCTCTCCTTCCACTCCTAAACCCATCCCCACTTAGGTCTAAGTATCGCAGCCCTGCTGGGGCAATATCGAGAGCGGGGAACAAGAGCCCTGCCGCCGGCCGTTTGTGCGGCAGGACACAAAAACAGAGGGACATGTTTTGCCACACACAACCCTGAATCTCCTGAAAATTTATGTTTACCAAAAATAGCCATTTGGAACATATTCCCAAAAACATTCGGCAATGAAACGCTTACGTGCTTGACACCCGCACATTTTTGGGGAACTTGCTATTTGCTTCCTGGTTTTGCTGGTCTTCCCTCAGAAGTTCTACCTGCAGCCAAGTTATTCCCACCCGCCCGACCGGTTCAACCATTCACCTTCCTGGTATTACCAGCACATTGACACAGGCGAGGAACTTAACTGCTCTTCTAAAACTATCCAAATGACAATCACAGCCCTGAAAGAGGAGTGGAAGAGAAGAAAAGGAGAGATCAGGCAGCAAAGATGCCCTGCAGGCTGCTGCCAGCCAACACTGCACTCTTTTGTTAAAGCCACCCCACCCCCCCAAACGCAAAAAAAAAGCCCCATGACTTTGTGGAGTGCGGTTTTTTTTTCTTTTCCGCAGTCCTTCTGGAGCTCATCCCTGTCTCAGCATCTTGTCTTGTCAGAGCATGAAGATGCAGATGATCTGTATCCCGACGACATCTGCATGGGATGAATACATTTTCAGAAATAGACCAGATCTGTGAGACTCCTGTCACCTTTGTGGTTTTAATAATCATAACTCAATTTTGTCGACTGACACACTTGTGAGAACTAACTTTGAAACTTAGCCTCTCCTTGGGGAAAAAAACGTGTTAGACACCAAATGAAACTGATTCAGAGCTCCGAACCACGATGGAGCCGATAGAGCTGCTGTGACTTAGTTTGTATGATTAATTAATTGGTTAATAACTATCCTAAGCAGCACAGAAAGAAGAGCTGGACCCAAAGAGGGTGCGCTACGCTGGATCCAAAAAGCACCCTTCCTCCAGAGACCCGCCTCAGGTGGCGAGTTCGCTCTGGTGCATGCCGGCCTCCCGAACTTCGGGGTCCGATGTGACCTGACCCCCACCTCCGGGGAGGGTCCGCGTACCCTGCCCAACCCCTGCTTTCCCCTGCAGCCCCCAATGCCCCCACCCCACCCCAACCCCCCAGCCTGCACAAGCAGCCAAACCGGCTTCTGCTTTTGGCCCCCAAACCAGCTCACTTTGGGACCGTTTCTGAGCCAAAAAGCCCAGCTGCTGAGCCTGTTCTCAAGTCCCAAAAATGCAGCACTCGACCTCTGCTCCTCAGCCCCAAACCACACGACTTAGTCCCCTCGGTCAGGCCCTCAAAACGCACGACTCGATCTGTTTCAGGGCCCCGGCGTCAGCCACAGGAGCCTGCTCTCACGGCCCAGGAACAGAAGAGCTGCGCTCTCCCCGCTCAGGGACCAAACCAGCTGAGCCTGGCTGCGTCCCGGCCCCCTCCGCAGTCCCCACGGGCAACGCTCAGGGCCGCGGAGAGCGCAGCCACCCCGCAGCCCCGCACCCCCACGGCCCACGCGGGCACTGTCGGGGAGGCCTCGGGAACTGAACTGCGCGGGCCCGGCCCCGCACCCCGGCGGGGCAGCCCAGCGCCGGCCCGGCAGCGCTTTCCTCCTGCTCTCGCAGGCCTCGTTTCCCCGGCACCGCCGGGCCCGCACCCCAACCCCACAGGGGGCCGGGCCCAGCCCGCCTCCAGCAAACCGCGGCGGCAGCAGCCGGGGTCCCTGCCTGCCTCGCGGGCAAGGGGGGACCCGCCCGGCACCGCAGGGGCCCCCGCCGGGGTCGCCGCCGCCGCCCGACCCCGACGAGGAGCAGCCGAGAGCCGGGTGGGGCTGCCCCTACTTCCCCACGGCCGGGCACGGGCTCGGCCCCAAAACCCAACCACCGACCCACGACAGCGCTCGGCCCGGGGCCGCTGCTGCCCGCAACCCCCCCCCCCCGGGGACTCCGCGGACCGGGAGACCCCACAGCCGAAACCCGCCGACCCACAGCGCGCCCAGCCACGCACGCGGCTCCTCACCTGCCCCCCGGCGCGGCTCCGGCTGCCCCACGGCCCGGCACGGAGCCGAACCCGGCCACCGGACCATCCGCCGCCCCCCCGCAACCCCCGGACGCTCCGGGCCGGTTCTCGTCCCTTTTCGCTCCGACGCCTCGAGCCGAGCCGGCCCCGCTCCTCCGAGCTACCGGCGGTGCCCGCTCTGCTGCTCGGGGCCGGGCCCTGTTCTCGCCCGGACGCGAGAAGCCGCCCCGGGGTCTCCTCGGTGCGTCCAGCCCCGTGCCGTGCCGGAGCGGGGAGAGCCGGGTACGAGCGCGGAGCCCTGGGGCAGGGGTTGCCCCAGTGCCGCCGACGGTGTGGGGGGGTGTGTCGTCGTCCCCCGCCCCACGCGGGGGGCGCACACACGGTACACCCGCGGGCAGGGGCATCCCCGGGGAGCCGTGCGGCCGGGCTGCGCCGTAGGAGGGGAAGGTGATGTTGGTTTCCCATTTTCCCCGCAGCCTGATCCTCCCCCCTCCCCCGTACTGAGTTGCCCCCCCCGCCCACCCCTTCCCGCGCGTTACAGCCCGCGAAAAAGCTTTTAACAACCCCATCGACAACACTCCCTTTATCCCTCTTCCAGCAGCAGCAGCAGCGAGAGATTAAGCCAACTGCAGCAGAGAGGAGGAAGGCAAGGAGAGCCTTTTCAAGCAAGGGCAGGACAAAAATGCACGGCGTGGACAGGCACAGGAGAGGCTGCGTTATCTGGAAAGCACAACACCTACCCAAGGGCAGAAAATAAGGAACGAATCGTTTGCAAGGAGCTGCAGCAGACAGGTCACCTTTTTCTTTATTGCTCTCCTGCCCTTTGTTATCCAAAGCGATAGGCTTCACCACCGGGCAGAAAATAGCTGCCTAGATTTACACGGACAACCAGAAACAATCAAGCCACCCAGGAAAAAGTTCACAGCAGAGGTATAACACATCAGCAGCTAAAACATTTGTTACGCAGGCACAACCAGGCACTAAACAAAGGCTTTCCAACATTGGAGATCTAGAACAGGTAGACATTAGCACAGAAGCGCAAGGGGCTCCGTCACCCTGCGCAAATCTCCCCGTGCCTACACACGCACACGTTCAGAAGTTTT